>NW_007579873.1:0-4790 GCF_000690725.1 Stegastes partitus
GGACGACAACAGGTGCATCCGTCTGTCACCTGCGGCAGAAAGCAGCTTACCTGCTGTTCTTTGAGAAACAGGTAAGAGAGCAGCTCCACACACGTCCTCAAAAACTGAACTTCATGCATTGCTAGACACCAAACGGTCATGTTGTTGGCAGGTTTCCCGTTGAGCTGGAAGAGAGATGTTTGTGGAAATAAGCGATAGAAAGTGGTGATCGACGAAGTTTTTGGCTTTAGTCTATCATAATGAAGGATATGTTGACTGCGGGTCTGCAGCATCCACACTACACAAGTGCAGACAAACTTTTGGTGTTGCTAACCTCAGCCACACAGTTACTAATATGACGAGGCAAACAGGAAGCTGTCAGACAAACGCGCCTTAATCAGAGCCACGGAGGAGTTCATGTGGCACCCGGAAGCAGAGACAAGAGGAAACCATGATGCCACAGGTGCTTTAAATACCCTCAATCAGGGGGCGGAGCCATGGGAGGAGTCCACCCAGTTCTATGGTGGTGTGTTCAAGAGCAATCAGGAAATACTGAGTTCACCTGAGGACAAATGTTTCTACGACACATTCTAAAAAAACTAATCCAAGAAACAGTCCAAAATATGTGAAAAGAGAAAGGTAGCATATGGGCAGTCAGGCAGGTGAATGAGGTGGATGAACAGAAGAACTGGCAACCGACAAGCTGCTATAAATACACAGATGAACACACAATGAGGAACCAGGAAACAGGTGAAGCTAATGAGGGCAGGGCAGACAATCAGAAAAGGTAGGAACAACACAGGAAGTCAAGCTTCACTCCACTCTGCAATTCTGTGTGCTACCAGGAAGGAAATCTCCCAGAAAAATGACGACTTAATTAATGACTCAAAGGCTCACAAAGGAACCGTGGAAACAGCTTATTGAAAGAAAAAGAGCCGTGTCATTGGAGGAGGCAAAGAGGGAACGGCATTCGCTTAATGAGGAGCGCTCACCACCAACGCTCACTCATTATTTCTACAGCATCAGTGAGTAACGAAACCTACCTGCTTATTAATTACACCAGCTGTTTAACGTGCCTTAATTATTGAACTGTATTTCTACACTTTTGTCTCGGCACAAATCTGTGACGGCTCAGACGATGCAAAGAACAGAGCATAAAAAAAAAAACAAGCACTGTTGCTCTTTGGCACCAAACTGCACGATGAAGCTTTGCTAAATAACATGATGAATGTTGAGGTGACATTCTTCAGTCTAAAATCTGCCCAGTTGTGTTTAGTTAGTTTGTACAGAAGTGCAATTTAGGGGAAGGTTTGGATGGTTTGATGTCTCATGTTGCATACATTTTGCATTTTATGTGTGGCGTTTTGGAAAAATGGTTTCAAAAGCTGTATGTTAACAGTGTTCCCCTGATGCAGCTCAAGGCCTGTCCTCCTACACTCACTCTTCTTTCATTCCTCTGACTCTGCTGGAGAAGCTTCCCATCTTATTGTGGCAAAAACCAAATGCAAACGTGATTTTTTTTTGCAGGGAACCCATAAAACCTTCTTATTTTTCCCCAGTAACTTCTACATTTTCCTCTGGTGGGAGATTTTTCTGCTGAAAAAAAAAAAGAACTGTGCTTGCATTTATTAACATTTTGCATCCTGAAATGTAATAAGAGCTCCGCCGGCTGCATCTCTGCATGTGTCGTTCTGATCAGATATGATTTACTGTGGGACATCATGTGGCCAATAATAGCAATAAAGTGATTGCACAGCAGCAACAGAGCAATTCCAATAACTTGCAGGATCTTAAAGATACTATTGCCGGCGTTTGCATATTTCATTAGTGTGTATTACAGCCTGGTGGCGCCTGTGCGGCGTATGAATTATCACCACTTCATATACGCCTGGAATTAAAAGGTCAACGCAATTATCCACACTGAGCTGAAATGCAAATATTAATTGCTCATGTCTGATGTTTCTGTTGCAGTCTGTAAAATGTTCAAACATACTGTACTTTGAGATCTGACGCCGCTCGTATTTTGCAGTTACTTCATAATTTTTCCTTATCAGCGTCTCTCGATTTTAATTGCATTTGTGGTGAGCGAGTTACACACCACCGTATGCTGTCAGTGCTGCTCTCTAGCTCTGAATTACACACTAATAAGTGTCTTCTTTCTTCATTGTAAAAAGAAAAATTGCTCTTTCAAAATGTCCCTTCTTCTGTTAAAGTAAGAAACTGCAGAATGGTGGCTGCAAAGTCTGGAGATAATTGTTTGTCATTGCTACTGATGCTTTTCCATTGGCTGGCGTTATCCCAGTTAGCATCGAAATAGTGATAAGTGCAGCTGTGATATAGAAATGTCTTCTAAAAGTATGATTTTGCTACTTTAAGGATTGGACCAGGCTGCAAGGTGGTTCGGTAGTTCACACCGTTGCCTCTCCAGCCTACAGGTTACAAATGCATGGACTAGTTTTTCACCCTGAGACAGGATGTTCCTGATTTTGACAGCACTGTGAGAAAGAAGACCTGCTTTATGTGTGAGCTAAAGGACATAACCTTGTTAAAAAATAAATCCAAGGTTCCTCACAGCAACAGTTCCCCTCCAAAAATCACATAAAGCTACATGATAAGTCTTCTCCAAACCAAAGCTTATGCCCACAAAGTAGAGCCTAAATGCTAAATATACCCATATTTAAAAAAATCATTTAAAATGTGGGTTAAATTTGGAAAACCATTTTGAATTTACAGAAATTTGTTCTACTTGGGGGCTGCAGGGTGGTTAGCACTGTTGCCTCGTAGCAAGAAAGTCGCTGGTTCACGTCCCGGTGAGGACACCCGGGATCTTTCTGCGTGGAGTCTCCATGTTCTCCCCGTGCAGCGTGGGTTCTCTCCGGGTTCTCCGGCTTCCTCCCACAGTCCAGAAACATGCTGAGGTTAATTGGTGATTGTAAATTGTCCGTAGGTGTGAATGTGAGTGTGCTTGGTTGTCTGTCTCTAAGTGTAGCCCTGTGATAGACTGGTTACCTGTCCAGGTGAACCTGCCTTCACCCTGAGTCAGCTGGGATAGACTCCAGCCCCCCATGACCCTGGTGAGGATTAATCAGTGTATAGATAATGGATGGATGGATGGAACATAAGATCAACACACAGTAAGACAGAAGCTGAACTGGCTTTTAGTTTGCATACACATACATCTTTGGTATTCTATGCAAAAATGCATTTTAATCTTTAAATGTGAAGCAATAAACTAAAAGATGAGTCATAATGTCTGACATTTGGTGGCGTCACGCTTTGATGCATCAAGTCTACGAACCAGTGAGAGAATTCAACGCTTGGTATCGTCTTTTGAGGTTTCCATGTGTTTAAAAGCAGCTGTGTTAAGTTTACATTCTATGTTTCTGTCTTTTTTAGCATTTGTAAAGGTTCTTTTAGGTCTCGGCGACCCGCAGAACTTTGCTCAAGAACTTCTCTGGCATGTTTTTGTATTTTTTTGGCAGTTGAGGCTTTGGATTCTTGCAGATGATAAGGGGTTTGCATTCTGCAGTAACCTCCAAGTCTTAACAAACTGTTGATTCCATCACACCTGCACTTTCTTGATTGGCATGGAGCAGTTTGGGGTTTTCGTCATCGCTTTCTGTGATCAGATGCAGCTGTTGTCAAATTTAGCTAAACTGAAGCTCACTTCTTTTGAAAACTCTCTGCAGCATGTTTTTTACGATCACTGATTCCTCCCAGTACTGGAATAAAAAGCTCTTGTAAACACTGCCCTCTGCTGGACACATGGGGCATGTACACTTATCTTTGAAGAGCCACCATGTGTGGGACCCACTGATCTCCTTCAGGGTGTAGAAAAGCATTTTACTGTAAATCTCCTGAGTAAAGCCAGAGATAATTGGTGGTCAAGTTCAATAGAAACGCACTGATCTTATTTCATGGGGGATTTTTTTTTCATATTCACATTCTTCTGCTAATTTAAATTTGAAACCTTCTACTAAATATTAATTATGATAACGTTCTTAATTGTAGCTCTGAGTGTTTTTAGCACTTACTTGAAGTCCTCGATTACAGGAGTGTGAAACACTCAGTATTCTGATTAAGGAACTACGTTTTGTAAAATAGGTTGTAAGAAGTGCTGCGACTGAAAAACAAATCGGTTTGATTTAATTGCGGTAAAGGTTTGAGGTTTTGAGGTGAGAAAGAAAGTGTGGTTTAGCCTAAAATCAGTGTCCCTAAGTTTGTCATGGTTACAATCATAAATATTTGGTAATGATTATGATCAGACTTTAACAAACAGTTGGTAATGATCAGTGGTCTCCTGGTTTAAATAATGTGTGTTTTGTTGACCCATCTTCTGCCCCAACCTCCACTCTGTGTGTTTATGAGCAGTCCAGGCTTAGCTGACAATCAGAAGGATCCAGGGACGCTGGAGGTAATTTTCTGAGCAAAACAATCAGCGTAATAACTGAACATTTCAATCTTGAACCTTCAATGACAGCCTCCATAACACAGATTCAGACTTTCAGGTTTTCATGTAACAAACATGAGGAACCAAACCTGTCAGCTTCCAGGGTGAGGCTTTGTGTTTCATCATTGTTCTGTGGCGACGGTTTGGCCTTGCAGCAGTGAGCTTTATTTAATTTTTTTTACAATAAAAGAAAAACAACATTAAATATGACGCTGACATGCGCTTCTGGGGATTTCCTTCTAGCTGTTCATGTGACCAGACTCTAGAGGGCGCTGTCACATCAACATAGAAGTTGTTGTTTTGTTGGCACTTATTGAAACGCTGCATGCTTTTGCTCCTCTCAGAAGAGGAGACAATGCCG
>NW_007579873.1:5820-37161 GCF_000690725.1 Stegastes partitus
TAATTGGGATTAGCTGCTCATTAGAAGGTGTTTGAAGAATCAAACCTTTAATTTGCTGAAAGCCGAAGACATTTGTCTCCATTTTCTCCGTATTACACCCTCTGCGTTCTAATTGCCATTTACCATTTCAGAAAGCATCTGTCTCTGCTACAGATTACAGTTACTGCAGCTGTCAGATTGGTGATACACGAGTGCATCGATTAATCTGGCCAAGGGATTAATGCAGGTGCAGGAAGTGAGAATACAGGTGAGAAAAAATTAGTTTAAAATATTTCTGACTACTTTCTGTATGATCTCTAGCTTTATATCGTCATGTTCTAGGTTTTAGTGAAGTCCTGATTAGGATCAGTGACACCAAAACACATCACCAGCAAGAAAACTCCAGTTTTTCTCATAGACTTGCTGAAGAACCAGAATCAGTTTGGTTCAAACCGCAGCAGCTTGTGTGGTTTCTTTGTGCTTTACTATAATTTCCAAACATTTCAACAGATTTGGTCAAAAGTCTTTTTTTATGTTCTACATTGTTAAACAAAACAAAAGGCATCAAACCTATTAAATAAAATATAGAGTTTTTAAAAAGGGTTCATATTTTAGATTCTTCAAAGTTCCTTCCAATTGTTTTTTTGGACACTTCTGGCGTCTTCTCATCCAGCTTGGTGAAGTTGTTACCAGGAGCTTTTCCATCAGTCTTCAAGGTGTTTCCACCACAGTAACATACAAAACACCTCCCCATCAGTGAAGCAGAAATATCTCAGAAGTGGGTGCTGCAGAGCCATCGCAGGTAAAACCGTCTGCAGTCAGAGTCCAGCGTGGCAGTAATGGGCTGTCCCTGGAGATGTGCTATCAGCATCCTGCCTCCTGCCCGACTCTTAGCACCAATCTATGGGGGGATATTAGCAGATATGTAGCTTGCTAGCGAGACAAATAGCAGATTCTAATCATTTTTTTTTCTAGAAAATGATTCGTTCATGACAGTTGAGGACAGTCAGGATTGCAGCAGCTGGACTATGTGAAGTCTCCAAACCTGCTCAGTGCTTCACTCACTCTGGCTGCAAACGACATCACCAGCTCTCCATAGCAGCACCCATTTGGCTTCACTTTTGTACAGCAGAACAAATGTGTCATCCACCTTTGTATTGTTGTGAAAATAAAAACGTAGCCAGAAAAAATGTTTCATTCAATATCTAGAGTACTGATCATAATGAGATATTTTATATAATAAAAGCCAAGAGAAGAAGATTACATTTGGATTAAACGACCTTATGAGCATCTCTGGGAGACATGTATAGAAACTAATGGGAGGAAGGATGGACAAGAGGCTCCATTATGGGGAGATGTCACTGGCTGTTTATTAGCCTGCTAGGAAGCACATTTAGTGTTTGTTCATGTCACTAAACTTAGAGTTTTGTGTGTTTTCATGGCTGAATTCCCCATTGATGCCTTTAAGTGCAACTAATATGCTATTGCACTATTATTATTATTTTATTGTCGTTGATGAAGCATTGCAGCTACATGTTGTTGTTACTTCAGACCAGGGTTGTTTTGGACAAAGTGTGACTTTAGTGTGGAGTGCTACAGAGTGACTAGAGTTTCCTCCTCTGTGCTAAATAGCAGCTGCACTTGAAGCTCCATGCAGAGGTATTTGGAGGTCATCCAGGAGAATAACAACTTGATGTTACCCACTTTTGCCATCACTTTCTTGCAGTGAGCGGGCGTGCAAAGTGTGTCACCGTTGGCTGACTCCCCTCTTTCACCAGATCTGAACCTGAGATGCTCCCAAACAGGGAGTGCTGTGTCTCCATATTTGTCCCTTTTGGTTGCCTGAACGTCTGGCCGGTTCTTTGTATCCTGACCTAATGACACAGGGCCTGTGCTGTGTGCTACAATAAATTGCGTTAACAGAGCATTTTGAGGGGCGGCTCGAGCAGAACAACACTGATCTGTGTGTTTCCACCAAACAAAGAAGGAGCCCAAAACCTAATTTAGTGGCTCATGAAGCACAAACAGTGATAAAGTGATGGCGTCATCAGTGGGAAACCTTATTTAAAAGGAGAAAACAGTCTGTGAATAAAGATGTTATCATCAATTTATTTTATATATACCCGTCTATGTCTGTGCAAGTCCATTGTTGTGCAACACCTGCGGAAATGGGAGGAAATGTGGTTCACAAGATCATAACTTCAGGATTTAGAAAATACAACAGCATGCTGTAACACTGTTACTGCCAAAGCCTAGACTGGATAAAAGTGGTCTGAGGACAGGGATCTCCAACTCTGGGACTCGTGAGCTCCTGTCCTGCAGGTTTAAGATGCTTCCATACTATGACACACCTGATTCAAATTAATGGATCTTCAACAGCTTGTTGTCGAGTTCTACACAAGTCTGGTGATGATCCATTAATCTGAGCCCGCTGTGCCGCAGTATGGAAACGTCTAGAGCCTGCAGGACTGGAGTTGGAGGTCCGCTGAGAAAACTCATCTCAGTAATATGCCGTCAAGTCAGTGATTACATTTTTTTATTTTCATTTTTTATTTATTTTTTTAGTGATGCACGATATTAAAATTTCTGACCGATACTAAGATTCCTGATATCACCGATATTAAAATTTTGTTCACACCAAAAATGAGTAGAAGTTTGCACTGTGAGAGCATGAAAACTATTCAAAAGACGCCCAGACCAAACGAGACCACATAATCTTCTTTTTTACGTAATGAAAGTAAAACATATTTAAACATATTTAAGTCCAGGACCGTTTAAGTAAAAACGACACTGAAATAAATATTAAATATATCAAATGTAGAGACAAAGGCACTGATGTTAGACAATCATCGGTTTTTCACACCGGCTAAATTTGTTCATCAGACCGATACCCATATATCGTAAAAACACTAATATCGGCCGATATCGATGTGGTCGCCGATATATCGTGCATCCCGAGTTTTTTTTTTTGTTTTTTTTTACTAGTTATTTAGGAGACAGCTGGAACTTAGTTTTTTCAGTAGCTCCTCAAGAATATAATTTCTATTCTTCTCATTACTTTTATATTCTCTGTTATTGCCACCGCTCTTCTTTATAGTTCTTATTATTATAATTTTTTATCTCTGTCCTCCCTCTGCAGCTCTTCCACCACAGACAAACCCGCCCTCATCGTTCCTCCCCTCCCACCTGTGATCACCACAGACACCTGTCTTTGAAAGGCACAAGTCCAAACGTACTCAGCCCACATCAAGAGAACTCTCATTCTTCGAGCGTGGATGCTGGTAATTAGGCTCAGCGAGTCTAATTAATGTCAAATCTCCCCAACGAGGTGGAGCCTTGAAGAAACCGTGCAGCCTGTTGCTGCTGCATCAGCCAGCAAACACACACACAAAATAAAAACCACCTCCGGCTGTCTGTGGGAAGCAGCAGTTGATTTTCTTTTGCGGCAAAAAGAAAAGGCTAATTATCAACATCATTTTTTTTTTCTTTAATTTAAAATTTGAAGGTGTAAAATGGTTACATAAGAGCAATACAAAGACGAATAATGAAAAGAAGAATGTGTCTTTGAAGAGACAGAAATGCAGCATGTGGAAAAAGTAAAGCATCACATTTCTATTGTTTGGGGTATAAAAGGCTAAATTTAACCAATTCTGCACAAAAGTTTTTGAGCTGTTAAACAAATTCTCGACCACTGAGTTAATCCAAACCAGTGTTAATGTGGCTTTAAGGACAATGATCACAAAGCATGACCAGTCCACAGACCAGCGACTATAAAACCAACTTCAAATGCAGCTTTATTTAAACGACACGATGCCACAGATGACAAGAGAAACACGAGAATCTTCTGTCAGCCTGCTGGATGTTGACATTCAGGGTCATAGTCAGGCATTACCACAATTCTACCATTTTTAAAATTTAAATCTAAGACTAACTTCATGCATCATGATTCAACAGACGAGTCCGTGTCACCTCCTGAACCCAAGATCATCACATCCAGCTCATCCATCTTCAGAATCATTTGCGATTTGTTCCAGAGACTGTATAAGTTGTTGGTATGCACGAATCCACAGAAGATCTGCTGGATTCTTATCATCATCTCACACCGAGGCCGTGATCTAACAGCAGAATGGCGTCATAGCTTAGAAACCATTAACGTTTCAAGGGATCCACCAAGATGGAGGATGGTCTTCTTCACTGATGGATCTTGTTTTTAGTCACACAGAGCAGATGAAGATGATCCTCGTGTCACCTGATGATGCACCACCGTCCTTCTGGAGAGCTGGAAACATTCAGGCATATAGCATCTCCTGAAACTAACATTAAACCTTTCTCTAAACATTCAAACATTTTAGATGCTTCTAGACTTTCTGTAGTAAGATGATTAAGAAATTACAGATTCTTATCCAGCAGGGAAAAGTGAAGCATTATTACTTTTCTAAAGGCTGCAGTTCCTTTGAAATTCTTTCGATGACCTCTTCAGTGTTTGCGTTATCTCCAAATGTAATCCTTCTGTGCTCCAGAAATATTCCCACCACTTCACCAACCTCCTTAATTCACAGTTGCACAGGAATGCAAAAGGCTTTTAGCATCATGAATGGCATTTTTTGGTGTGTATGTGTCGTATTTAAAAGCTAACAAATTAAA
The DNA here is from genome assembly GCF_000690725.1 of Stegastes partitus. NCBI lineage: Eukaryota > Metazoa > Chordata > Actinopteri > Pomacentridae > Stegastes > Stegastes partitus. The sequence continues at coordinate 10,444 of NW_007579873.1, forward strand.
CATTTTATAATAATAATAAGGCATGCACATTCTGCACACATAGATGCACTTTCTTCTTCTTCTGCAGAATGTAGATATTAAAGCACATTAACATTTTTCAGAAAGCCACCACACCACCCTACTGAGGCTTTATGAACAAGCATAGTTTTGCTGAAAACCCTTGAAGCCACTTGACCAGCCCTCTGTGTTGTGCAATAGTTGCTGTGATAAACTCCTCAGCCTGTAATGACTGTGTTGAAAATGCTTCTCAGACCTGTTTAGCAGCACCTTCAACACGCGCAGCACAACAAACGCTGCAGGGGAACAGCGTGTACGTTTCTCTGGTGTGTTGCAGAGATAATTATCTGTACTTCATGTGCCTTCTGACAGCACGAAGGGGAAAGTTCTGTAATGAACTCAAATCACATGCAGCTCTAATTACAGAAGTTGTTCCCATGGAGAGAACTCTTCTGCTGCTGCCTGACTGGCTTCCCACTCCTCAGCTCACCATCGCTCTCGTCTCCGGTTGACTGCTGTACCAGGACCCACCAGCATGTCCTTCTCACTGTCGATCTGTCAGACTTTCCGGTTTGCATCTCACCAAGATGTCTGGTTCTTTCCAGCACCGTGGAGCCGAATCACTGCTGTCGGAATAAAATCATCATATATGATTTTCAAATGTCCTTTTTTGCCCCCATGTAGCAGCTTTTTGTTTTTTTCTTCATTTTGTGTCCTATTTATTTGTCATGTTTCAAGAACTCATGAAAATATTAGAAAACCAAATGAGTAAAATGCACGATCCTGGAACAAAAACCCGCTCAGCATCAGCTGCTGGTTAACTCAGCATCACGGAGCTGTTAACACATCAAAACACCTTCATATTTGTTCTCTTTTTGCAGCTGTCTGCACCTCAATCCTCAGCATTCGTTCTGTTTTTACTTCCGTGTCTTGAAAGCCAGGACGACATCATTCATTAATAACCTGGTGTCAGTTATGTGCACATACGAAAGCCTGATCAGAAAAAGCTTTAGAGTTCCTTTGAACTATATCTGCAACTCCTGCTTTTTGTTTTTTTTTTTGCAAAATGCATTTTAACAACAAAAATGACAACAACAAAAAATACCAGGGAGCAGCATTTTCATGTATTTGCATTCATTTTTCTGACCACCTGATGAATGTTCCCGTCATTTTCTCTCAGCTCTGTTTATCCTGCAGCAAATACCTCGCTCAACAACTCCTCTCTAATTTTGTCTGTCTTTGTTTTGAGCAGAGAGTTTCCAGAACTTTTATCTTTAGGATTTACGTAGTGGTTCAGTTTGTACCTTCAGCTTTGGAGTCTCAGTTTGGTGCATTTTTGGCACAGCAGAGAAGAAAGCACTGACGGAGCACTTTTATAATATATTTTGAAAAGAAAAAAACATGTGTTGCATAAAAGAACTTCTGTTAAAAAAAGAAAGATTTGCACAAATCAACACAGCACTGGTCTCCTTTGGTCAACACTGAAGACGAAGCCATGAATGTAATGTTTAAAAAATGAGCAGAGAAGTTGCAGGTTGTGGCTCCAGGACGGCAGATTAAAACATGTTGTGGGAGTTAACAAGTCGCACTGATCTGAGAACATGTGTTCTGTGTCTTCCAGGCTTTAAGGGCTGTTGCATGCTATACCTGAAAGACTACAAATTGGTGCACTGACAAAGCAAGTACATCATTAAAACCATCAAAGAATCATTGTTTTATAATGCAGTTATACAAGTTTAGATCATCTGGAGGATTATATTCTGCTGTAGCAGGGCTGCTTTATAGTGGAAAATTGTCTACGCTCAGAATCCAGGTGCTCAAATATAATGGTGGACATTAAATACCCAGTAATGCACGGCTTAGTGATAGAACTGAACCTGGTGATAAAGTGCTGCCTTGTTTCAGGGTTTTCACAGTGATCATTCATACATCAATATAAAATACAGACTGCAGTGTTTTCAGAGCTGTGGTGCTATAACAGCATCACACGTTTTCCTTTTGCATTTGATATCATAGTTTCTGCTGATGCTCTTCACCACAGTGAGGTGAACACTGCTTCTTCTTTAGTGGCAACGTATGGGCCACGTATGGGCTATGCACGGTCTTTCAGGATTGTGGACATGAAACGTTATTCTCCACAGAGCACACCTTTTGCCACTTTAATTGTACCTTGAGCCGTGGCAAACAGCAGAGATGCAGAGGAGAGCCGCCGCTGCTGAAAATATCCCAGCTGTGTGCTTTGGAGGTGGTGCAGCTATTGAGAGATTAGAGGTCTCAGCAGGGCTGGGAGGCAGGAGGAGGTGTATTTATCCTCCTGCCGAGAGCCGAGCTCCTCTGCAGAGAGTCATCTCTCACTGTGCTGCTCCATCCAAAGGGGGAAACTCCCCCATCTGTTTCCCTGCAAGGAAAATCTCATTTGGCTGATTAAGACGACCTCCTGATCCGAGCAGCCTGTGAGTTTAATGTGGTGATGGGTGTGTGTGTGTGTGTGTGTGTGTGTGTGTGTGTGTGTGTGTCCTTTCTCTGCAGTCGTATGGCGACGGTTGTGTAAGAGGCTGCACTTAAAATGGCAAAATGTACATAAAACACATGCTGTGGCTTTACAGTAACGAGGACATGGGAGCACCCTGCTCTCTGCTGTTAATTATTGAAAGGCCTCCTGACATCAGCTGTTGCTATTTTCTGCAGCAGTATTTGCATTTGGCCGTGTGTGTTTTGGGTGTTTATGTTCACAGTGGCCAGTTTTTAGATTATGAAGGGCTGTTAATATAGAGTATGTTGTTATAGCTATAAAAGCTAGCAACTGAATTAAGCTCCAGTCTTGACATTTTTTAAAATCTGACTCCCCCTGGGTGAGATGCTGCTTTGTTACTGACCTGTTTGTGGTGTGAACCTCCACATTCAGCCTGACCTGAAGGCTGAGATTATTGGGTCAGTGAGGTATGCTGAGCCCTAAAGACTTCTCATAACTCTTATTTAACCTAATAGATCGCCACGGCAACTTACGCTGCACAGCTAACCTGATCTGGAGAAGGTTCTGTTCAGAGTTTTAGATATAAATCGGCTGCAAGAAGCAACTCCTGTTTCCTGAAGGGTCTCTATTTCACAGCTGAGGCAAAATGTTCTATCTGTATGTTAGAAAGCCGTGAGGTTACGCTATTACTCATCGTATGTGTGCATATGTGTTTCCATGGGAACCTATATGTATTCAGGAGGTGGCAGAAAACGCATATGTCTTCGCTTGGTCCTAATTTGCTGCCAAGTTTGTTTGTTTGTTTTATGCTGCTGGTGCTGCAGGCGAACACAGATTAGAAAAATGATGCTGTTTATGCATTTATCACTGAGAACATTCATTCAATAACAATAATTTCACTTTGATTTGGCCAAAAAAAACAAACTCTTCAAGTGTCCTTCATTGAAGGACAACATCAAACCTCAGTGCACTTGTTGAATATCCTGCCTCAGTGAATGAAGTTTAGCAGCTCTAATATGCAGCTGCTGTGTTAGAAATAAGCGGCTGAGTCGTAAAATGAACACATTACCTTAAATTATCAACAGTTTTCTACCAGTAAATCATTTGCACGAGCAGCACTTTGTAGTGTCGTGAATCTTTATATTTCTCATACTGTGTCTATGAATCGTCGTCATGCCCTCCTGGGAGTTTTGCTCTTTTAATTGCTTTTCTACGTACATAGTAAATTTAATTAGTAAAAACAGACTTCTACACAGTAATGTCAATTGATTAAAAAAAAACTAAAATTCAAAATAAGTGGCTGCGAAGTGTTCACCACTTTTAGTGTGACTCACCTGATTCAACAAGCAATCGGTGCAAAACGGCACACAGTGGAGGCCATCTGAGTGCAGTGAATATGTAACTGCAGCATAAAGACGTCTGCATCACTGGTGAATCGACACTCCTGGATAGAACTACGCCATGAAGACAAAAGAACAATAACAAGGTTACTGAAGTCAACACAAGTCAGTAAACATCCCTGGATTACAGTTAAATCTGTCTTTAGGATGGAATTAATACGGCACATGTGTCAGTCTGACCAGAGCAGGCCGTTCTCTAAAACTGAAAGTCTGTGCAGGAAAGACGCCAGTGAGGGAATCCACCAACACGCCTGTGACTCCTTCAGCGACTGAGATGGAAGATGCTGCATATAGAACAACCGATGTCTGGGTTCTTCAAAATCCTGGAGGACAATCTGAGGCATTATGCAGGAGAACTGTTAGTTATGAGAAGACTGATATCCACCCAGGCTCAGCGCTGTAGGCATCGGTTTTCACTTTGACATGAAAGAGTCTTTTTTTTGGTATATTCTTTTCAGAAAAGCTAAATTAAATTTAGCATGATTTAATGTCAAAATCCTTCCAAAGGAGGCTGAATCTTGGGTTTTCTGTTTCAACAACCTGCACCTCTGACTGAAGAAGCCAGACGTCCTTTTTCATGAACTCAGATCCTGGTAAAGAAAAACTACTCAACAAAGAACATTCATCATAACCATCGTGATACCTGCTCTCTCTGATGGGAGTCGTAGGTTTTGTTGAGCCGGCTTGTCCAAAGAAAGCCTGACTTTGTTCAACTCATAGCCTTTGGAAGAAACTAGGATGCATTTAGGGATAACTCTGACGCCTGAGGAACAGGTGAAGAAGGAGGAAAATCACACTGATGAAACACAAAACAGAGTCAAAGGTGACGACATTAACAAATGATCACAGTTCTGAGGACAGGAAGTAAACAAGCCAAGGGCAGAGAATTTTAAATTGAAACAGGAAATGGACTCAAACCAAAACCCTGACGTAATAATGAAGCGATGTCACTACCAGCGAGCCTCTTGACACACAAGTTGTCATGTTATAAAATACGTATATTAAAAATTACATTTCCTCAAAGTTGAGTAATGTTTGGTTGCAGATAAGACGTCCGTATGTCCATATTGAAGTGTGTATTTTTCTTATCTGAGGCTTTGCTTCTGTACTTTCCCTGTGACTTACAAAGCAAACACACTAATTACTGCATGCAGAGAATAACGTTGCCGTTTGTTTCGTCACTGCAATGCATGTCTCCAACATTAGGACGGTCGGCTACCTGCTTTGTTTTCCCTTAAACGTCCTCGGGTCATATGTCTCATTTTGCAATAAAAGCTAATAAGTTGGGGCTGTTGCAATGTGGGAAACGATTCCGCTGAGCGTAATCCTGAAGAGAAACATTCTGTTTTGATCTCGCAGACATCATTTCCACAGATTTCCCCTTCGACAGTCGCGCTGGAGGTCGGCTTTATCAGCAAAGCTTCCCAGAGGCAACGTAGTCAGTGTGTGCACTCTGAAGATTTAGTTTGTTTTTGGAGAAAAAAAACCCATAATGGATGATGTTTATTTCCTCAACGCCTGCAACTGTGAGCGTTCAAACCTCAGATGGAAGGAAAGAAAAGACAGAGCGAGAGAGAAAGCTCCATGTTTGCTCATCAAATATGAAACAGCCTCCTTAGTGCCAGCAGCTCCCCAGGATAGATTTTAATTTTCTCTAATGCTATGTGCTCGTACACCACCTCTGCCTATCTGTGTGTGTGTGTGTTTATGTGTGTGTGTGTGTGTGTGTGTGTGTGGGTGAATGAGAGAGAGAGAGAGAGGGAGTAACTTGCTCTGTACTGAAGGACAAGGGCAATCTAATCACACTGAGGAATGTTCCAGGGCAGGCTGCTGGCTTTACCCTTTTCATTGTGCGAGTGTGTGTTTGTGCATGTGTCCTCATGAAAGTTCAGATGAGCTGAAACCACAGCTCGGTTTGTAATTTCTCATTTACAATGTTCTGAGCACTCGCTGCTTTATTCTGCACGCTGAAACATTTAATTTACGCTGATTTGATATCATAGTCATATCTAATACGTACCAGCTATCTGGTGTTGATACGTTTCCAGCCCCTAAAAACCAGTTTGTGTTGTCGGCTCAGAGCAGATGTGTGTTTGATAATCATCTTGATTGACTGTGAGTTTAATGACGTCATAACCAGCGGAGAAGATAAACATGCATTCATGTTCAGTGAAGTGAAGCATGTGTGACTTTGTTAGTCATCAGTCTAAAAACTGGGTTTTGATTTTTCCCTTGCGGGTGTGTGTGTGTGTGTGTGTGTGTGTGTGTGTGTGGGGTAATGCAGAATGACAGACCAGTAACACGGTCCAGTGGACGGCTCACATGTCAGGCCGTGTGACTTCTTGTTTACAACTCATGAATGGTTTGTAATAACCGCATTCATGCAAATGCTTAAGGTCAATTCGTGCTTTTAGCAAGGGTCTTCAAGGGTGCACGTGAATTTCATCGTCCGCCCAAAGTCCGGGAGGGTCCGCTTAGACCGCTCTGCAGACGTCCATGTGCAGCGAAAATTTGACTGGTTGCTATGAGGAGAGGATGTGCAGGGACACTCCATCAGCCACACCTTTATAACTCATCATTAAGAGTTGTAATTGAAGATGTCATTGCAAGACTTTGAAGGTGATTTGTTTAGGTCATGCTCTCCACCAACGGGGTCCAAACACAGCAGGAAGTTCATCAAAAAGCCTGTTCTTCTTGATCTGTAACCAGATGCGACGGTGCATCTTGTAAAAAAAAGTGTGAAGTCACCACCTTTCAGAAACATCCACAGGAGCCCCGTGTACTTTTCTGTCTTTGCTGTGAGGGTCTGTGTACCAGATCCATGCGTTCCTATTCCTGTAGGTGCACCTTGCTGCCTCCATTGAAGATGTGCCACTTACTTAACCCCCGTCAGCTGAGAATCTGCAGCTCCCTTTGTTGTCTTCGCTGTGTTCTGCTCCCAGTTACTTCACGGACTCCCTGGTGCGTAAACCTCCTCCTGAGGTTCAGACTACAATTATACAATCATGGATTTTTGCCTTGACTTCGCCACAAGACATGACAGACTACACTTTAGTGCCTGATAAATCCTGGTGTGTTTTCTGTCACAACCTGCATGGCATCACTGGTGGCAGAGAACAGCTGGAGGAACACAAAATGTAAATGAACAAGGGCATCTGAAGCAGTGTGATACGAGCTTGTGTTTGGAAAATCCTAAGAAAAAAAGAAAACAGTCAACATCATGGAGGCAAAAACTCCTCTGAGAGGCCAGGAGTCTTTCTGACAGTACGTCCAAGATGTGAATCGGTTGTCAGTCACTGTGTAGCACATCTGTAACACAATTTCCAGATGTAACCTCAAAACGTTACTTCTTAAGACTTTACCGAGTCGGAGCGAGTGTCTCAGAAACAACCTCCTACAACCTGCTGGTTTTTCTCAGAATCAGAATCAGAATCAGAAAAAACTTTATTTATCCCCGAGGGGCAAATCCTGTGCAACGTTATTCAGGAAAATGAAAAGAAATACGGTTTTACCTTCTAAGACAGTTTATGTCTCAGAAAGATGGCTCAAGAACAGAACTATTCGTGCTGCTAACATGCAAACTCTGCACACCAGGAGTATCTACTGTATGTTCTGCTGAATCAGAGGGAGACCTTTCAATAGGCTAGAATGACGAATCATTTTTCTTTTGCTTGGAATCATGTGAACTGTCATTGTTAGAAGAGTTCCTGTATGTCTTCTCTTTTCTCCCAAACCCTTCAGTCTAGCTATCGATGTGATGATTTATTTATTAGTCTGACTGTCACATTGACTGTAGAGGCCTGATCTTTTAATTCAGTCTGTTTTTCCTAAATCAAAGGTGCTGCCCTGATTTTCGGTGAGTGATTTATGGAGATTAATTTAATAACCTGGTTGCACCTGCATGTGTCTCATCACCGAGGAGTTATTTTTAACCCCCGAACATCAGTTCATTTACTTTAGCTGTTTGTGATCGGGTCATTACTCGATTACCATTTATATTTTGGTAGAAGATGAAGATTTTCATCAGGATGTTTGGTCCTATGTTGTTTCTTTGGAATAGAAATCAAAGAGATTCATGCTTTGGAATCCCTTGTTGGTTGACAACACTTCATCAAGTACGGCATCCGCATCCTCAACCAATCCCTTACACGAGTAATTAAAACCAGTCTTTGACACAACATGTACCTGTCCTACATGATGCTGTAAAGTTGCAGTAAACCATTTAACAGATCCACCACATGGACAACATTTGTTGCTTGAGCTTGCCTCGTAGGTTTGGTTGTTGTGACAGCAGCAAACATGCGTTCATTAGTGAATTATTCAGTCAGAAATTCAAAGGTCTCAGTGGAGGTCTGAGGTCTCATTGTTTATTCTTCACTCTCACTTCATCAGCCCACAAGAGTCATTAGTCATTTGTTCTTTTGAAACTAGTCAAAGTTGTTTTTATCTGACAAACCGATCAAACCACTGGACAAATGAAATGAGATGAGAACATTTTGTTTGATCACATAGAAATTACATCCAGCGTAGTTCCAAGTAGCAGTAGGTCCTTTATGTAAGTAGAAGTATTTTACAACCTTGTAAAAATGCTCCATTGCAACTTAAAGTTCTGCATAAAAAGGTACACGTGAATAGTTAAATGTACTTAAAGCATCCAAAGCTAAAGTATTTCTTCTGCAAACACGTGGATAATAACAGTGATCTATTATTATATAATGGGTTTAATACTGATGCATTGAACTACTTCTGCTGTAGATTAGTCTAGAACTGATGAAGCCTCCTGGAGGAGAGGGGAAACGTCTTCAACAAACTCAAGCAAGTCCAGTTGCTACGATTAAACTACCAGAATAACCAGGACCTGGATGACTGAGGATCTTCACAGACGTTAGTCCAGCGCTTTCTAACCGAGGGGTCCAAAATCTATAAAGGGTCACAAAATAACTCTGGCTGGTTTTTAGATAATTAGTTAAAGAAGAAAGAACGGAAAAAACAACTGAGTTAGAGAAATCTGACTTGATTTTGCACTCATCCTCTTCTTCATGGTAAAATCTGAGACAGTTTTTGCTCTTTGGGCCTGATGCAGTTGTTCAAATGAAGCCGTTTAATTGGTTTAGAGGGATCCCATTTAGACACCATGTAGTTTGTATGGGATAAACTGAAGTGAATAAGTTGACAGTCACTGGTTTTAATCAAGCAGCAGCTACTGACTTGCATCTTACTTGACACGGCATGCACTTTCTGCCTCTGTTAAGAATATGGATCCAATTTAAAGGTGATAGTGAGCAGAACAACTAACAAATCCACTCCAGCAGTGGGACAGAACACAACACTGATGGAACTGCCACAAATATTATAGGATGACTGTAACTGAGGAACCCCAGAAGGTCCAGAAACAGCATCAGCTCCTCAAAACAACCTCACTGTGGCAGAGAACTACGTATAAATGAACCAACCCACAGCACTGATGTATGTTATCGGTGATGAGGCCCATTCAGTGTTTACACTGTGTAAAAAAACGAATCCCTGCTCCCGCACAACGGATCATATCCTCGTATTGCTGCTACCATTAATCATCCCTCTCGTGAACACACACAACGCAGCGCCACAGCTGTCTTTTATGTAACGCAATCTATTGGAAATGTCTGCAAATGGACTGTGATGGCTGCTGAGTCACCGCCGCCACACTGACTTTTCCTTGCAGTCTGGAGGGAGAGAGGTTTTCTGTAATGTGTATCTGTGACGGAGAGTAAGAAGCCTGAAAGATTGCAGGGTTGGAGGGGTCACGTTCCTAATGAGCTCAGTGAGGTAGATGAGGAAGGCTTCGCAAATGAATCATTCTGATGGTGTCAAACCGGATCTAAATCCATGCTGCCTGAAAAGCCAGTGGAACCTTCTCATATAACAACATCTGTACATATACACTCACCGGCCACTTTATTAGGTACACCTTACTAATACAGGGTTGTACCCGCTTTTGCCATTAGAACTGCCTTAAATCTTCATGGCATGGATTCAACAAGGTGCTGGAAACATTCCTCTAAGATTCATAGTGTGAATCTCCTGCTCCACCACATCCCTAAGGTGCTCCATTGGGTTGAGATCTGGTGACTGTGGAGGCTGTTGGAATACAGTGAACTCATCGTCATGTTCAAGAAACCAGTTTGAGATGATTTGAGCTTGGTGACATGGTGTGTTATCAGAAGATGGTCCACTGTGGTCATAAAAGGATGGACGTGGTCAGCAGCAGCACTCAGGGAGGCTGTGGAGTTTAAATGATGCTCAGGTGGTAGTAAGGAGCCCAAAGTGTTCCAAGAAAATACCCCCACATAACTACACCAGCAGCAGCTTAAACTGTTCACACAAGGCAGGATGGATCCATGCGTTCATGTTGTTTAAGCCAAATTCTGACCCTTATAATCTATATTTTGCAGCAAATATCGAGACTCGTAAGACCAGGAAAGGTTTTTTCATTCTTCTATTGTCCAGTTTTGATGAACATCTCAAGTCATCTGGTGGTTCTCATCTGAATTTGTCATCAGAACTGTTGCTCAATGAATATTTTCTCTTTTTCGGCTCATTCTCTGTAAACCCTAGAGAGTGTTTCTGAAACGGTTTGATGAGAATAATCTTTCTTTGCGGACAGTGATGTGACTTTTACAGGTTACAGTAACACAGAGCAGACCTGCTAGCATTCATTTTTATTCCGGCGCATTAATCAGTGAGCAACAGGACTAAGAATCCACAGTCATGCTAGTATCTGTGGGCCTATCCTCAATGCTAAGAGCTGTACTTGAGCTAAATGCTAACAGCAATAACATGAGCATGTTGTTGTTAAATAAGTCCGTCTACCAGGTTGACTGTACTGGTTTAGCGCGTTAGCATGCAAACAAAACACAAAGTACAGCTGAGACTGATGGAAAAGATTAGTTTTGCCACCACTTGGCCATTAAAGAGCTGCCATTTATTTGGTATCTGGTACACATTGACTCCTTCGTAGAAATATTATGTCTGTCTTTAAAAATATTTCTGTTATTTTACTTGTTTACCCTGGAGTTGTCCAAATCCAGGGAAAAAACCCTACCGAAGATAAGACAACATAGCTGGAGGCTTCTGTCTTAGCTTCAGCTGATAACAGAGGGAAGGTTTTCTCCCAGAAAGAATTTTTAACCATTCGTGATATAGATGTTTATCTTCTGGAAGACTTGCACACTTTTACTGCCGACAGCCGCTTAGAAATACTGAGGAGATAGAATGTAATGGTTTTATGGCAGAGGAGGGACCATGAATACCTGGAGCCTGTTTCATAGCACTGGGTCTTTATGGGATTGTTGTTCATGTTAAGAATACAAACATGAATGGAAATTAGTCTAATTGCGGCTGGGCTTGTCTGATGAGTAACGTTTCCATAATAACTAAACTAAACTTTCTTTTATGTGTGTTTATTTTTGTATTGTGGACTTTTGGTGTGATGAGAACACGGTGTCGCTTGCCAGGGTGTGAAAAATCTCTTGCTGGTGAGTTATGAAGCCCGTGTCAATGTTTGGGAAGTGTGTATAATTAGTAGTTTTCACACCTTCCGTTCCCACGATTGTCTGATTTTTTGGCCGTGTGCTTTGGATCATTATCATGCTGGAAAACTCCTCTTCAGTCAAGCTTCTGCTGCCCGTTAGTCATCTTGTTAATCAGTATTTTTGATATATGCACAAACATTTGCGGTGCCATCTATAAATGTCATCTCCTCAACAGCTTTTGCAGCTTTATGCAGCTCCATAGCAGCAACACTCCCTCCTCCCTGCTTCACTGTCAGGACTGTGCACCCACTGTGGTCGTCTTGTTGGGGTTCATGCCAAACATGTTGGACCCCATCTAAACCCAACAAATGTATCTTTTCTGACCAAAGAATGTGCTCTTATTGTTCATCAAGCTTCTTTTCTTGTTCAATAGCAAAGTTTAAACTTGCAGTTTGGTGCCAGGTCTGGCCGGGCTAATCAGAGGAAAATTTGGGACCATGGCTCATCACCTTCTGATTACTGCTAGAATTGCGGTTCTACTGATTTTAAGTTTATCTGATCTTCTTGTAGGGGCTACAAGGTGGGTCAGTGGTTAGCACTGTTGTCTCGCAGCTAGAAGGTCCCCGGTTCGCATCCCGGTGAGGATCTTTCTGCGTGGAGTCTCCATGTTCTCCCCGTGCAGCGTGGGTTCTCTCCGGGTTCTCCGGCTTCCTCCCACAGTCCAGAAACATGCTGAGGTTAATTGGTGATTGTAAATTGTCCGTAGGTGTGAATGTGAGTGTGCTTGGTTGTCTGTCTCTAAGTGTAGCCCTGTGATAGACTGGTTACCTGTCCAGGTGAACCTGCCTTCACACCCTGAGTCAGATGGGATAGACTCCAGGCCCCCTGCGATAATTAGATGATGGATGGATCTTGTATCCTTACAGCATCTTTTGTGAAGCATCACAATCAGATTTGCAATTCTTCTGGCAGTTGTTTCCGATGTGGAGCCATGATGCAAGCGACACAGCCCAAAGGTCCCAAACTAAGAAAGTTCTGGTGTTCACAGGTTATTTCATCTATTTTATTCTGTCATTCCATGTTCATGCAAGTATGCTGATTGGAACATTACAGGTGTGCTTAATGTTGTTTCTATGATGGGAGCTTTTGCATTGAGGCCTGTATTTTCAATGTAGGCTTTGAAAAGTTTTTGTGGTTCGTTGTGCATCAACTTAGAAATAATGCAGTTATCGAGCGGTGATGCTATTTTGAATCCTATAGCATTCAGGTGATATTGCATGGAGGTGTATTCACTTCTGTGTTCATACACTTACATCACTCACATCAGTAAATATGTAATTAATTAGTTTAGATCCAGTTATCTTGCAGCCCTTTCCAGAAGATTAGAAATTAACTATCAACTAAGGAACAAAAACAACAAATGTCCTGAGGGAAAATATTCATCAACCGTCAGCCGTTTCCAAACGTTGCCTAATTACAAGGTGCTGTCATCCTGTCTAATTATATTTAAATATTTAATTCATTTAATTATGTCTAATTATATTGTTTAATAACAGAACAAGGAAACCAAAAGTGTTTAATTAAAAGAAGTTTCCTGAAAATATGCTGATTCATATAACTTATCTTATCTTATAGCTTCCCTTATGAAACACGTTTTTACTGTTTTGTTGACGACGATTATCAACGCGGCACCTGTCAGCTCCCACATTTCAACACCGGCACTCGCACCTGAGTCTTAGCTGTCGCACCGCAGCATCAAAGTCAAGTAAAAAAATCTAATTGCCACTCCATCAAACAAAAAGGAAAGACTGCGACCTTGCACTTCAACGCTGCTCAAAGTCCTGTCTTCACTCTCTGTGCTGCTGAGAGACGTCAGCAGAGGTGGCAATCCTGTGATATCTGGTCCGGGAGACGTTCAGATCAAACTGCTGCACCACAAGTGAGAGACGCAAAGACAGAAACGCTCACACTTAAAAGTAGATGTGACAAAACACTCGCAGTCTGTTTGAATGTCAGGATCTTTTCAGCGACACAGCGTTCGATGGGACACGTAACAGCTGCGTGTTGTTACAGCCACCTGCTTAGTTTGTATTTTAAATTGTCACACTGTCGGACTCACATCTGTGTTCTTCATCCTTTGTTTGGGTCCTCTGTTTTTTTATTCTATTTTCTCTCTCTTCTCTGAGGAAGAATTTATTTAATTGTAACTAATTGGGAATATGAGCACAGTGTCTTGGAAATTGTTTTGTGTGTGCTTTTTAAAGATGTTTTTAATTTATTTAAAAAAAAAAAAGTAATGTATGTGTGCTTATTAGATTCCTGGGAACACTGATTTTATATTGAATTGCACTCACCTTGAAGGACAATACTGTCTGGAGAATTTTAGCACTGACTCATTCCATAAAAAAATCACCCAAATCTGAAAAAGAAATTCAACATCACCACCTCAGGGTCAGCTGATTACTATATTTAACGAAGCAACACAACATTCTACCTTCATACTATCGATGTTTTCAGAGGGCAAACTTTTGCACTTTTTAAAGACATTCATGTAATTTTTTATATGTTAAAACCTAATTAATCGAAGGCCTGATATCAAAATGCAGATACAAATTAGATCTTGAGTCGGCAAAACATGTTTTGACCAGCAACCTAACTTATGGCTTTAAAATGTAAAAACAACTGATTTTCATGTAGCTGTCTCCTGTACTTATGAGGTTATTTGGGTTCAAACATGCTGCAAAAACTAATATAAATGAAAAATCGACACATAAAGTATAATGAAGTTATGGCACATAAACGATTTGCTGATTCTGAGGCGGTCAGGTGGGAGCCACTGATTGTTTTTTGATGAAGTGACCCCATTTGCAGCATGCAAGAGAGTCATTACCCAGCATGCTCTCCAGGGCCATGTTTATAATGGCACTATGTGACACAGGCGAGAATGGCTAAATACGGCTAATTAGCTGTCCGGCTCCTCTGAAGCTCACCTAAAATCTTTTTCAATATCTGGCTTAAATGGTAAATAGTATAGTTTTGGCTGTGAAAAATAAAATGTAAATGGTTGAACAGACAAAAACGAGACAGAAAATGATCCCAACAAGGCACAAAACGACTAAAACAAGACCCAACATGACAAAAATTAAATGTAAAACATAAACAAGAGACAAAATTACCAACTTGGGACACAAAACGACACGTGCAAGCCACAAAATGAGCGAAATGAGACACGAAACGACACAAACAAGACGCCAAAATCACCAAACTCAGACCCTAAACAACACAAACAGACACAAAATGACATGAGTGAGAAACAAAATCCAATCAAACAAGACACGAAAAGAACAAACAGACAAAATGACCAAACTGAGACACAAAGCAATATAACAAATCACAAAATGATAAAAAGAAGAATACAGCACGACATAAACTGGACACACAATGTCGACAACAAGACACAAAATTACATAAACGAGACAAAACGACCCACTACATGAGACATAGAAGTAGGCACATGCATCCACTTATAATTATATGTATTAAGTATATACACATACAAACATGTGGTACGCACACAAAGACATCCAGCCACACACACACACACACACACACACACACTTGTACGTACATTTTTTTCCACACACACAAACAGGCCCGCATGCTTTCATGGATGTTGTCAGTGTGTGTGACAAACCTGTCAACACCAGAGGCTGGTTCAGGAGGAGGAGGAGGAGGATGGTAGAGGAGGAGGGCCGCGGTGTGCCCGCTGGTGATTGGCCGTCGCCATACCAACGAGGGAGGGCCGATGTCAGAGATTGGTGGGGGAGGAGCTGCAGGCTGATTATAAAGCCCTCCTCAGCAGCAGTTTCTCCTCTCCGGAGCTGTCTCCACTGTGTCCCTGTGTCTTTATTTAGTGGTTCCTGCTATCTGGCCCAGGGAGGCGCCGTTCAGAGCTGAGCGTGGAGGACAGAGGGAGGGTGGACGGGTGAGTGTCAGACAGACCCGTGGACCGGTCATCCCTCCACCCCCCCGTCTCCCTGCCGAACGCCTGTGATAGAGCTGCTGCATTGCATCTTGTGGATTTATCTGTGCCGCTGTGCTGAGTGATACCTGCGGAGACGAGGGAAGCCTGAGCGGAGAGGAGGCAGGATCCAGCTCACCCCCTACTCCCCCACCACCCCACCTGGCCTCCCACCCGCCTCCATCCATCCGGCCTGTGTGTTGGTGTGTGTGGATGACCTCTGCTCTTCTGTAAGTGAGTAGCTCCACTGCTGTCACATCAGCTTACAATTTTCATTAAGACATACCAACCTCAAGGCAAAGGGTCAGGGGGTCAGGGGGGGCGACTCACGCACAGGGGTACATGTTGTGCTTTGAGGATAACATTTTTTTTCTAATTAGATTTCCTCATTAGCTCGCTGGACTTCTCCAGGAGCTCTCAGCGCTGCACTTTGGTTCTGCTAATTGGCCACATTAATTGTTACTTCACTCCTTGTTGTGGTTTGCAGAGCCGTCCTGTCGTCGGTGTTTTCTTTTTTTTCTCTCGTGCCGTTTATGTAATGAAATTCAAAGGTTACATCACAGAGCAAAATATCAAACTCATGTGAAAGTGGGAATTAAGAGCAGAATGATTTGTGGCTCTGCTGGTCGTCTCTGTGCCTGATGGAAACCACAAGGTCATACTTTGACGCTGTGTATCCACAACACGAGCAGTCATTACGTAATGTGCAGTAAACAGAGCAGGTACTGATATGAGGACAGGTGAGGCAGCATTTTTCAGAAGGTTTCAGACACGTAATAGGAACTGTTGCTTCTGCAATAAGAAGATTTTAGGACACACTCCCCCTGCACCCACCTCCTCACCTCTCAGATGAGCCTCATGCATTTACATGTAACCTAACACAGGGACAGTAGCGCTCTCTAATTCCCATTAATCTCTCTGTAACTACTGTACACACAGTACTGTTTACCTATAAGGGCCTGGTGGGTGTAATTGGGTTTCTGGTGTGTGTGTGTGTGTGTGTGTGTGTGTGTGCACAAACCTGCTTCCCTTTTCCATATCGCTGTCATACGTTGTTGAATCACGCCGAGTTCAGTCTGCTGTCTTGCTAAAGTGCTATCGCAAAAATAGCTGCTCTAACATGTTGGTGCGAAGTTACACTTGTGCTGAAAGTGCTTACATGTTGAACACACCAGGAGGTCTGAACCCAATGTGTTAAGTCATAAATAAAACTGCAGCCTGCGCCTTGCGAGGAACCAGAACTTGAATTATTTCATTTTCATGTTCCATCCAGGGTTAGTTTGTTTTTTAATTGCAGCTATATAACATTTTATAGGTACAAGTTTAAATTGAGCATTTAATAGCCCCCTTATTCTGAACAGCAATTGTCCAGTCATGGCATAGCAACCGTAACTAGGCATGTCTGTCAAGCTTTAGTTGTGTCACTATGGAGAATTGGTGTTAAATTGTGCGCTTAAGACGTTAACTTTAGCTTAAAGCCTGCTGTAGTCATGCAGTAACTGAAGGGAGGTTGGATCCGTTGGTTTTCTTCCTTTAGAATCACTGACTTTACCTTTTTAAACAAAGAGCAAAGGGCTGATGAATGCTTCTGTCATTGATGTTCTTCACATTTTCAGAAGGTCCAACATGTGTGGTTGGTGGCTCTTCTCTTCTTGTGGCTACGGGATTAATATATCTGTCATTTGATTGTCTTCAGAGTCCCCCTCACGAGTAAATAAGAACGCTGACCAACAATAGGTTTGACTGTAATATGGTTTCATCATATAGTAAAACATCGCCTGCCTCAGCAGTTAGCGGATCAACAAAGTGATTTGCCCCAAACAAACATGGCCGACAACAGTTGCAATCACAAACAGAACTGTGTACAGACACCGTCGCCCTAAGCCCAAACTAAACCAGTAAGATTCTGTTAAAAAACAAGATTTTCTGCAGTTACATTACAGAGGCTGCGTCTATACAGAACAGAGAGAAGACTAAAAATTAACAAGTAAATTATCTAGAGTATGTAGACTTGCCATTTCTTTTTTTCTTTTCTAGTAGTGTTCCAGGTTGTTTCGATTGAGTAGACTGATTTATAGCGTTAAACTGCCATGTTGGACAGAGTTCTCTTTACTTCTAGTCATGGCTGCACTGTTTCCTTAGAGATGCAAGACTTTGCACTGCAGAGAAAAATGGAAACACAATGAGTGAAAATGTGACAGGAGTAAAACCTCCCAGGAACAGAGGGTTACAACCTCCTTCTACATGTTTCTGCTTTGTTTTGTTTTACTGATGTACTAGCTCGCCGGTCTAATGCGACAGATTGGTTCTGCTGTCTCTGATCCAGGTCCGATCCAAACCTGCAGGTGTATGGGATGCTGAAAAAAGCAGCTTGAAATCCAACCCTAAACACAACCCGATCTGAGGATCTGCCGGGTTTGAGTCGTGCTGCAACACTACATTAGAATATTGGCTAAAGTTAGCAGCTCAGTCGGGCTCTTTATTGGATCTTGGCAAAGTTTTGTTGAGCGTTTGTTTCTCACACTTCCTGGATTGTCACATACTGGTCTGATCCACTAGTTGTAGATTGTGTGTATGAGGCTGGCATTGGTCGTGTAAATCATGAGAAGCAACAACCTCCAAGCAGCAAACCTCTTTTTTTGTTTTTTATTACTATTATCATCATTTTTTCAGTAATTTACCCTTTTTAATGACAGCACTCACCTCCGACCCACAGCTCAGGCAGTAGAGCGAGCTGTCCACTGATGATAAGGTTGGTTGTTTGATCCCCGACCCCTGAAGTGTCCTTCAACAAGACACTGAACGAGAAACGCATTGTGAAGCGCCTTGTAGGTCAGGCTAAAAAGGCAATGTAAGTGCAGATCATGTACCACTGTACAAGTGATCCATCAAAAGACTCCATCATTGTGGGATCAACTCAGAACCAATCTGAAGCTGTCCCCCTTTGGCAGAATGACGAGGAGCAGCTGGACCATTCTGTGCTGCAGAACAGTCGACTGTGTGTCCGCTACAGTCTTCACACCTGTTGGCTGAAATTACCTATAGCTCTACAAGTACAGTGCTACTCCTTTATTTCCACGTCTTGCACACATGGTTAGCTGCTGAGGATGCTTACCTTTAGCCTGGAAAGTGGCTTCAGCATCAGTCTTTCAACATTTAACTAAAAGAGACAAGGTTGAATTGGTATTGAAATAAAACTCGGAGGTGAATTAAATTAGACAAATAGGAACCATTTCGTAGTATTTAGGATTTCTACTAACCTATAGTAACATCCCATAAACCACATTTCATTCCAGCTTTTATCTTCATGTTCATTTTCAATCTAAAATAACGTTACGACACCAGCAGAGCGCTCGTGTACGTGCAGACGCGATAACAATAGTTATATTTTTGAACAAACAACGTTGGACAAAAGGTTTTTACTGTAACGTGGAGTTCATAATAGCCATCTTTTTTTTCGCCTTAGCACGCTGCAGCTGAGGCACAATTGTAATGTTTACATAAGCAGCTTATTATTGAGTCCCTGATTCATCACACAGCCCCAAGCCCACTCAGCCATGATAATGTGAAGATAGACCCTGCCATATTCAGCAACAAGCCTGGCACCAGCACTGAGCACCACTCGGAGATGAACAAACACACGCAAACATTTGTTCAAACACACCAAATGGAAGGCAGTTTGCGTTTCACACAGCTCCGGGTCGCTCTCGCGGCTATTGTGATGAAACACTGGAAGGTTAGACG
This sequence comes from Stegastes partitus, assembly GCF_000690725.1. Taxonomy (NCBI): domain Eukaryota; kingdom Metazoa; phylum Chordata; class Actinopteri; family Pomacentridae; genus Stegastes; species Stegastes partitus. Next base: position 29,590 of record NW_007579873.1, read on the forward strand.
CTTCGGCAGGCAGGAGATCTTTTGAAACTTTATCAATCATGTCCATAACTTCAGACTTCATGGGGCTTTACTGTACGTCTGCATGCAACAAAAGCTCTATTCTACACTAGATGTGCACATGAGCCATATCATCACAGTGCTCTGTTTGGATTGGTCAACATGGTTTCATAGATCAGCTAAATAAACTGGAACAAACATGCAGTGAGGAGAGCATCAGTACAGCACAGGTTAACCTGTAAACATACAAAAGTTAGATTTACTTTACTTCTCATGAAACATTTGCATATCCGATCGTCATTAGCGCCTCGTTAACACGCTTGTTTACTGGTTTGCAGTGGCCCCTATCCGTTCCTTTGTTGGCACATCGTTACGCCTCTTTGCACATCATCGCAATCAGCTTTAAATTAGCAGGATAGTGTTAAAGCAGGAATGTGTATCCCAATGCAACGCCTCTCCATCTGGATGTGGAGACCAACCCATAGAAATGTTGCTCCATAGCACTGCTAGTGGTCGAGTATTCCACACTCTCACACACCCATGAGGACAGTTTTGTCAGGTTGAGTTTTGATTTTTAGATCATTTTGGCCGTCATTGGTGTGTAACGCTGAGGGAATTTTGAAATTGTACTTTTAGGCACCATAACGCAGCAATAATAGGCTATGTATGCAAAAAAAAAACAAAAAAAAAGCACCACTCAGGACCTTAAAGACCAAAATATCCCCGTGGACACCCAATAAATGGATATTTTTGGGAAAACGTGTTGTGTTCATATGATCAGGATGCTGGTGAAACAAAATGAGTCTTTGAAAGTAGAAAAAAATGAGGTGGCATATAAAATTGTTAGGGTTTTTTTGATGGGGACGTTTTTGTCTTTAATATCCCATGTATGAGTTTGTTTGTTAGTTTGTTTTTTTGTTTTAATTCTTAAACTGCATTTTAAAAGAAAAACAACCAAAAACAAGAATTCTTCAGAGACAATGCAATGCTGTTCATAATTATTGCCAGATTGTGATAATCCAAAAAATATCTTTTCACTTCGCACTTACTATATGCAATATTAATATATGTAATTATATATTGCAAAAAACAAAACAAAACAAAAAACCTAGCTGTGGCATCACATAATCAAACTGGCATCTAGAATATTAAAATCTGGAAATAAATGAACATTTGTTCATCTTGATCAGGACCTTTATGGCTAAAAGAAATAAGTTGTTAATGAGGAAAAATAATATTATTATGCAACATTTTTGTTGATGTGGACATTTTTGTCTCTAAGGATCTCGGTGTAACCTTTATCAAATGACATCTAGGGGTTTAATACGATCCTATACATATTACAGCCTAATGTCATGGTGCACAAATATGTCCTGACACTTGAACATTAACAAAATCATTAAGAAAAGACAATAAATACAGTATTTAAGTTAGCCTTCTTACCTTTATTTGTCCAGAGAATGGAGAATGAGCCTTCTTGCTCTAAGCATAGAAATACAGCATCAAGAAGCAACACATTGCTTTAAACGATCATGTTTCAGCTGCAGCACCACAAACTGGTCACTCTTCTGTCTCCCTGTTCATGAGCAACAGCCACACACTCCATCCAGTGCAGCTGCTGCCAAGGTCATATTAAATTACTAAAAAAATAAATAAAGAAGTGTTGCTGGGCATGTTGTTTTCTGCCCCAGTACGCTTCAAAAGCTCTTCACAGGTGGGTGGGTGGCACATTCACAGCTCAGCAATCCTGTTAATTGAAAATGATCCACCTTGTCTCAGGCAGCCAGTGTTTTTTTGGGTTTTTTTTACGATTCTGTTGCCTTTAGGGAAACGCTGGACAAGCAGTGTCTGGTGGAGAGAAGCTGCTTGATGGTTGGCGAGTCACCCTGATGCGCTCTCTGGGCTGGAGGGTGGTCAGTGTGTTTAGTCTAACTATCAAGCTAAGCGCTGTGTTTGGGCTTAATTGCAGGACTTTCTCTCGCGCGTTGCTGGTCTAAAGCTTTTAGATGCTCATTAGATGCTGACTTGCACACTGACACAAGCAGAAGCCACCGTTGGGAAATGTTTCGTGTGTGTGTGTGTGTGTGTGTGTGTAGGTGTGTGTGTGTGTGTGTGTGTGTGAGAGGTAAGGTGTGAGTCACAGAGCGGCACCAAAACCGGAGGGAAAAGTCCCAACACACCAGAATAATCACACACACACGTGATTTAAAGCAGTCTGACAGATGCAAAGGTCTGAAACACTGACGCACATGAGCTGACAAACTGCACTTCTTAAGTCATGTGTCGTTAATTTGAGGGCCGTGGCTTGATTTAGGCGAATAATTAAGAGTAAATCTGAACTTTGTCAGACCTAATGGTCACTAATGGAACTGGCTAATAAAGACATAATCACCATGTCAGCAGCTAAACAGGCCTGTGACACTGCACAGTACTTAACTGGACAAAAAAAAATCTAATAATCAAGTTTAAGATGCAACAAACCTTTTTACCAAGCATGGAGGTGTAAAGGCAGGTTGTGTGTGGAGTTCATCAAACGACCGCCTCGACTTGTTCGCTTCATTCCTCAGAAATGTCGCCCCAAAACATTTTTATTCACCAAAACAACCAGACGCTTTGCTTATATATAAATTAGGAAGCGGAGATGTTACATTACTTACTAATTGACTATTTATATTCATTGCTTTTAAAAACCCAAACTCCAAGCAACTGGAGCACAATTATGATGTTATTAGCAGTTTTGTTGACATGCAGCATGGTGGGAAATGCAAAATTCTGTTAAAGTGACAGAAAATCTTATCAATAAGAGTTTATGTTTGTCAGGGGCTCAAAAACGATGAACTTTTACTCGTACCAAATTTAAAGGCACATCAACGTTGGGCAGAAAGCATGTTAAATCACAGCATGTATGTCTTTATACACTGGCCTATCCAACCAATCAGCCTTCTCTGCTGTGACACTGAAAACTAAAGCTTAAATTTCACCTTTGCGTCATTTGTCGAAGTTTGTTTTCAAATGAGTCAAAGAAGAGAGTGAACTGAAGTACAGACGAGTCACACAAACGTAGGATTTATGAACATTTCATTTGCAAAAACAGATAACTCCAATTTTGTAGATTTTCAGAAAACTTTTTGATTTGTTGTTGTTTGCTTGAGATCATCTCAATCAAACTGAAGCTGAGTGGATTTGACTCAGTAGAAATGACAAAAATACAGATAACTTAAGTTTGATTAATATTGTCTCAGGAGAAGTGGGTCGTCTGAAGGTTTGTGAAGGTGGAGTTATTCGTTTTTGCAAATGAACTCTTCATTTGCTTTTTTGCAGGTGTTTTTTTTCTCAATCATTTTTAGGTTTTCAAGAGGAAAAAAAAATGTTCGTGGTGATGGCTAGTTGTAGCCATGTCAAAAAACACTGAGGAGAACAATTGCTTCTCTCAACCTTTGTGTAGGAACCACTCACTGGGTCTGTGCTCGCAAAAACAATATGATCAATAGTACACACAGCATCCAGCAATAAGCCTGTAACTGTAGGCCCACAAGCAGCTGTTTGCCAGAAGGAAAGCAAAAACATTGTGGAATGAAGCATCTAAACTGAGAAAGCCGTGACTGAACTTAATATTTCTTTCACCCAGTCTAATTTTACAGCAGCGTGACCTTCTGACATCACTTAAAGTCCTCCCTTTGGGGAAGACCTGTCCTGATGGTTCAGGGTTTTCCAATGCGATAGGCTCCATCACATCCCTGTCACTGCTGCTTCAGGTAACGATGGACACTGAATACATTTCCACAGCATAAATACATCCACCACTGTCTTGTCATAACAGACTATACATCACAATGTACTGCATCTAATGTCTCGGCCTCTGCGCTGTCACATGTGATTAGAAATGTAGAAGCCTCGTAGCCCGGTCCTGTGCATGACTCATGAATTTAACTGGATCTTCTTTTGTTTTCTGCTGCTTCCAAGTGCGCTCTGTGCCCATCGAATTACACCTGAATCTAAATAAAATGTTATACAATAGCCTCGACCTCACCACGTTTGTACCGGTGATGTTAAAAGAACAATGTTGTTTAAATATTTAAGATCCCCTCCAATGAAAATCCTTTATTATTATTATTATTATTATGATTTTTATTTTGTTGACATGTCCTTATGGTGCTTTTTGTATGTTCGAAGACACATTACAAGCAAACTAAGCAGCCGACGCTATGACTGAGCATTTCTACATTTTAAAGTAGAAATAAACGTAGGAATCGTAGATCTGTGCATTCTAGAAGAACAGTGAAGGGACACATGTTTGGCATTTTAAGGTAGAAAGGAATTATTTTCATGGAAAAATAACTTCTGAACTGGATTTTTAGGGTTTAATTAACGACTGCCGGCAGACCGTGAGTAATTTCATGCTTTCAGGTCACCACAGATGTCCATTATGATGAGTTTATCCAAGAGTGAAGTCCATCATTTCCCCTTTTGACCGTTTTGAATTTAAAGACAAGGCACTGAATTTTAAACATGTTGGTAGAGAGAGTACATTTTCAGTGAGGATCAAAAACAGCTTCAGAGCAACAGAAATCATAAGATCACATTCAGGTTCACGTTTTGCTGAAATTCACTTCCAGTCTCCATTATTCTGTTTTAAAATGCAAATTTTTAAATAATATAATATAAATGTATATAGTTTAGGGCTGCAAGGTGGATCGGTGGTTAGTGCCATTGCCTCACAGCTAGAAGGTCGCCGGTTGGCGTCCCGGTGAGGACACCCAGGATCTTCCTGCGTGGAGTCTCCATGTTCTCCCCGTGCAGCGTGGGTTCTCTCCGGGTTCTCCAGCTTCCTCCCACAGTCCAGAAACATGCTGAGGTTAATTGGTGATTGTAAATTGTCCGTAGGTGTGAATGTGAGTGTGCTTGGTTGTCTGTCTCTAAGTGTAGCCCTGTGATAGACTGGTTACCTGTCCAGGTGAACCTGCCTTCACCCTGAGTCAGCTGGGATAGACTCCAGCCCCCCATGACCCTAGTGAGGATTAAGCGGTGTATAGATGATGGATGGATTATAATTTAGTTTCTACTGGAACATACAGTTAGTTCATATTGGGCCTCTGACATTAGTTTTGTTGTTGCACCAAAATATATTCAAGTTACAGTTATATTGAGTGTTCGGGCCTAAAGTGCTTTTAGCTTTAATTTGAGGGTATTATACAACCAAATTGGAGAAAGGATTTAGGAATTGCAGCTCTTTGACATGCAGCACTCTATTTTTCAGGGGACCAGAAGTAATTGGATATGACTCAGAAGCTGTTTGCTGGACAGGTGTGGGCTGGTCCTTGTTATGTCATTATCAGTACAGCAGGTAAATGGTAGGGAGTTGATTCCAAGAGTGGGTATTTGTTTCATGTCAGATCCAGTGTGGTGGCATACAGAGAACAAAACTATTCAAATTGTGTCACGATCCAACTATTTATGGACCCAAGTACGCTTCTGTCCGTCTAGTTTTTGCTGGTGTTTAGGTCTGCATGACGAAAGCTGAGCGTCATCTGACAGTGTCTGCTAATTTTCCTTATTCATAAAATGAGTCAGACTACTTCCACCCAGGTGAGCTGCGGAAGCCTGAATATATTAGTCATGTTTTACGCTTCGTCCTTGACTCATCCAGCTGCTCTGCTTGATCGTCAGCATGGTTTTAAAGTGGCTCAGAAGCCCAGAAAACAAGACGTAGCAGGTGGTTTCACTTCAGTCTCTGTTGTTTTAGCCTTAAAACGCATATAAAGTACAAACACGTATTCCCAAGAAACGTCTCCTACATGGACCTTAAACACTGCTTGTTTAGACGACTGTTCTTTGCACACCGCTGGGATTTTGTCCCTCCATCTCTGTGAAGACTTTCAATCTCTTCATGCTCTGTTGGCTCATGAACATGACCCTGACCACAGGCTATGTCCGACCAAAGTGGGAGCCACGTCCATATTCTCAGCAGGGATCCCATTCATGGATGGAACTGTTGCCCGTTTTCGTTTAAAGGACCCAGTTGAGGCGGTTTTAATAGGACGCTTCCCGGATGCCTCTCTGTGGATGTTGTCTAGGCAGATCCAACTGCTAGAAGGTCAGACCCCAGAACACGCTGGAGGGTTTATGTAGCCCATCTGGTCGGGGAATGTCTTTGAATTCCCCAATGTGGAAAGGATGTGGATGGAAGAGGCATATATAGGTTACCGTGGTCACTCTACCAACTGGGACCTGGACCCATGCAAGAAGTGTGTAGCCCTGTTCCAAGAACCACTGGTTCAGACAGACAAATACAGAAGCTCTTATGTTATTTAATTTAATGGGAAAAATGGACAAAACTTATCAGATTTTACAGCAAAACCATTGGATTCATGCTTTAATCTCAAATTTAATTCACCTGCAATTAAAGATTCTGAATGCAGAGTCTACAGTTTTCCTCTCGAATCGAATGTTTGGATGGGAAACATACTCTGACAAAAGACAGAACCAACTCCACAGCTGACTGTGCTTGCACCATGACATGTTCCACAAACCACGGTGGCCTGACATACAATAGGCCCGTCTGGGGTTGACATCGGTACCGTTATTTTTCACTTACACAGTAGATCTACTGTTGCCATCGGGTCAGGGGGTGACATGTAGACAGAAACGCAGGAAAAACACAAAGGGATTGATTGTTGCTCTCGTCAGCTTCGTTAGCAGTGACACATTTGTAATTAGCATTAATCTTAAGTAGCTGATAGTAGAGCAGAAGTCAGAACAGACAGAGTCGAGCACAATGAGGAATAAACAACGTAAAGAAACAGAAAATTATGTCAGGCAGAGAAACTGAGGGAGTCTGATGTCGCAGAGAAGAAGGCTGTGATTGTTGTCTAGTGAAGCCTGACTACAAAATAAGATGCAATGAGAGGAAGCAAATGGAAATTTTTTATTGCGGCTTCAGGCTGGAGACAAAGCGGAGGCGAGAATGTGACATCACATTTCTAACCACATGTGTTGTGTAACATGGCATGCAGATGTTTACCAAGAGAATACTGGAGTTTTCATAACTGATGAGAGGGACACAGACTGGAGCACAAACCTGTGATTGGCTGCTTTGGCTTCTTACTGCACAACGTTTCATGGAGACGTTCTGGATGAATTGATGATCATTGCTGACCAACGGTTTTCTATCCCAACTTAATCAGAGCGCGTTGTTGAAGGCAACCATTAGACTGTGAGGTGAGGCTGTGTTGAAGCTTTGTTGGGAGTTTGTGAGATTATAATTTGACAGCCAGTATTATGGAGGAGACACAGATGGTTCAGACTTTAAGGTCTAATGAAGTAAACAAGGCTGACAATTTGCTTTAGGGCTAAATTATTCAATAGATATTCTTATATTTGAAATGCTATTCCATGCAAATACATCCATCCATCCATCATCTATACACCGTTTAATCCTCACCAGGGTCATGGGGGGCTGGAGTCTATCCCAGCTGACTCAGGGTGAAGGCAGGTTCACCTGGACAGGTAACCAGTCTATCACAGGGCTACACTTAGAGACAGACAACCAAGCACACTCACATTCACACCTACGGA
>NW_007579873.1:38130-47616 GCF_000690725.1 Stegastes partitus
TGTGTGTGTGTGTGTGTGTGTGTGTGTGTGTGTGTGTGTGTGTGTCGTGTGTGTGTGTGTGTGTGTGTGTGTGTGTGTGTTTTTCAGTCCATATGAAGCACTGGAGCACACAGTGATGTCACCTCAGGCACAAGGTCGGTTTTGCAGCATATAACCATCATACGCAGATGACACAGACAGATGTGTGCATGTGCTTCACTCTCTCGCTCTCTCTTTCCAAAAACAGTATTTGTTTAAAAGGATAAAGGAGGAAAAAAAAGAAGAAGCCCAGATATGAGGAAAGTGAAAGCAAAGAAAAGCGCTTGTGAAGATTTAATATTTTGAGACATTTAATAGAAGCACTGTTCTTATTCTCAGTCCAGTGCTTCCTCTTTGTTTCTTCTGCTGAAAATCAGAACTATTGTTTGATTTAGATTCATTACAGCATCCTGCCTTAAAAAGCATTAAATAAAAAAGTGACACAGCAAACACTTTAAATCTTTAATCAGTTGCATTTTTAGCATTTGATGTCAACAAATGCTTTTTGACTGGTTAGAATTCAAAGGAAATACATCAACAAAGTAATTCTGACTAATTTTAAAGACATCTACGTTTCATGTCTCGCTAGTCACAACATTATTTCTTAGTATAGACGTATATTTTTGTCAAAATGTCACCTTTTACTATTTGATTTCTACTCAGACTCAATGTTTCGGCCGTCAGTGCTGTGTGAAGTCGGGTCGTCCTCACAAGTCGCCCCCGTTTTGCTCTAATTATAAATAAATAGTTCTTTTTGTCTGTTTTATCCACTTCCTTCTCCTTTCAGCCAGTTTTGAATAGCACCAGTTTGTCCTGCCCTTAGATCATGTGTTGCCCGTTTTATTTTGATATTTCCTGTTTTGTGTTTGACTCTTGTCCTGATTATTGTGCTTCTTAGTGCAGTAAATCCTATTGAGTCTCTCGAGTCGTACGTTTTTGAGTCCATTTCACAGAGATGATTTCACACTCTCAGATATCTTTAACTCATCTGTGATGCGTTATAATTTCAAGCAGATTAATTTGAACTGGCTGCAGATCTGATGAATGATGTGAACATTCAGCTCTCAGTTGTCAAAATATCAATCGTTGACATCAACAACAAAGTCTTAGCAGTGGAAGTGTTTGATCTGCATTTACTACATTACAGATAGAAGTAAAATTCTAAATAAATTTGCAGTATTTTACATTAAACAAATGTTATTGTAGATATCTGTAATTGCAGTTCAGACATCAAAACATATCAGTCATTTCAGTTACTGCAACTAATAAATGTTATTTCTGTCCTTTATAGTCAGAACTGAATTTCAGATGTCAAAAAATAATTTCTACCAACTCTTATTTGCATCTTAAGTGGGTTTCACATCTGTACTGTTGTGGTTTTTAAGGGAACTTATCCACAGTTAACATGCTAATTATGGGATGCATCTAAAACAGTTTGTTGATGTCTGACATGGGAAATAACATCATCACTCGTCATAGTCTTTCTTTAACTTGTGGAAAGTCAGTTGTAGATATCCCTCATTTTTATTCTTATCAGCAAGAAAAAAAAATATCTATACTTAAATTAAAAATACATTTAAATTAGTTTTGACTAGAAGCAATGCATTTTTTACATGTGAACATGTCAGAATAGTTGAATAGAATAAAAAAACAGAATAAAACTTTATTGATCCCTTCGGTATAAAACCTCAGGGAAATTGTTAAATAGTTGTACAGACATCCTAAATGAACATTTCAGCATTTTTAATCGTAAAAACTAACTTTTAATCAGCCTTACTAATAAAACTTTTAAAGGGCTTGCCATAACATGGTGTGTGTGATGGATGAATTGTGTGGAACATACATGTTATAAGATGGAGTTGCGGAGCCTTAATAGAGAGATAATCTGGACACTGTTGGCCTTTAGGTGTTGCATTAAAGGTTGTTTGTCGTCTTAATGTTGCAAAGACAGCACATGTTTGCTTAGGAGAAGACTCTGCTGCAGCGAAACCCTCCAGAAACCTCCTGAAAACCCCTGACACAGTCATGAATGCGGGGTCTTGGTGGGCTTGTGCAGAGGTCTTATGTTGCAGGTACATGACAGTGGAAACCAAGAACTGAGCTTTATTGTGTCTTTGTAAAACGTTCAGCTATGAGTTGAACAGTGATGGAAACGGTTGGAAGCCATGCAGGTTGTTTTTGCAGAAACACCCTGCAGATGTTGTGGAAGTTTTTATCGCTGACAGAAAACAGTTTCAGCTAAATACGAGCGCAAAGGTCGTCTGTTTGCTGCAGCGCTTGATGTTTAAACGTATGCATAGAACTGTAAGAGGCTGAAGGCACAAGAGAATCAGTCACAGAAGATAAGAACCCCTTCCAGGAAATAGACAAACCTCCAAGTAGCAAACTGGCCGTCTGCAAGTCACCCGTCTTTCTTTTGCTACTTTTCTCCTCCGACCCTCTCGTGGATCACAGCTTGTGTTGGCAGCCCGTCCAACAGTCAGCAACAGGAAGCTGTCCAGGTTTCACTGGACAAACGGACGAGGCTGTGGTCTCAGTGTCGGTGTAATGGTTTGTTCAGACGCTATGCCAGATCTGCTTCTCACAGAGTCATGTATTCACCTTCAGCAGGCTGGACGTGGTCGTCTGTGAGTCACAGTGTCTCCTGTGTGCCTCGTATGCAGATGGACGATTGAATGTGTGTCATACTTTCTGATGACTGTGCCTACTGACCTGCATTAAAGCATCTAAACAAGCCCCACATCTTTTCCAGCAGCTGGCCCCATTCTAAATGAGCACACTTATGGGGAAGTTGTGTGTGTATTAATGTAGCCTGAGCTGACATGGGTCACTGGACCACTGACAGACGGCATTTCAGTGAATCAAACACAGTCCTCGTCCCTCCCCGAGGCCTTTAAACCGCTCCAGTGGGTTTGACCAAATGGACAGTGTTTTGTTAGCAGCTCATGTTTGGACCCAGTTTAATCCGTTTTTGCCTTTCCGTGTTAGCTTTCTAAAGCAATATTATTCTTCAACATTTTGTAATCAAGAAACCGTCTTCAAAGAGAAGACGCAGGAGAAACTGATTCAGAGTTCTCAGAGAGACGATTTTCTTGCAGTGCATAGCCGTGCATCTAATCGACCTTCAACAGACACATGTGCACGACAGTTTAAATACAATTTTGAAAAATGCGGCTGACAAAATCATTTCTTAGAGCTCAAATTAAATCTAACACTTTGCATAGCCTCGAGCATAAATAAGTCAGGTTCATTTCAGACACAGTTTTACACTCATATTTAAAATTATAACATTTATCTTTTATAAAGGAAGTCTGTGCCACTCGCTCATGTCATTTTTTACATTTTTGAACAAAAGCAAAATGGTCCAGACAGCAGCGTTTCTCCTAACCCCTGCTGCTTCTGTATTAGTTGGCCACACTCGCGAATAGAATAGAACAGATTAAAAAAGGAGAAACTCTGTTGTGGCGAGCAGAGAGAGTAAAGAGACCACCAGCACCTCAACAGAAATGCAAAGTGTCAAATGCTAAATACAAAAATATGCAGTGAATGAGGAGATTAAAGTCCTGCAGTCTTTCTCAATGTTTACTTTTATGGTAGCAATGTTCTAGCTGATGCTATCCTACCTGCTTTATGCCGCTCTGAAGGAGCTGCTGTACTGGTGTCCTAGAACGGCTCCACTGTTTTCGTCTTTGTGCTTCAAAGTGTTCCGTTTAATTCAGAATCGACTTCTGCCATTTAAAAGGCAGCAGCAGAGTTTCCACTCTGGCCCTGTTGGAGCCGGTGGTTCTTAAAGGATTAACTGTGTGAACTTATTGTCCCTCAGCTAAGAAGCTTGTTCAAACATGATTTATTCTTTAGCAGGCATGAAAACTCTTATTGAAGCAGCTATCAATGGAGAAATGTTAAACATACATGCATCTGTAGTGAATCTTCAGCCCATAGACATCATTCTGCATTAACATTGATTATTGGTGATAGTTATGATGCTCTTCATAATACCCTCTGGTGTATATTTATCAGGCTCTTAATGTTGCTTTACCTCCTTTCATTCTTTAATATTTTGATGCGGGCTCCTCCATATGCACTCAAACGATCAGATTTCTCTGCCGACTGAGTTCAGAAAATCATCTTTTACTGGCTGTGTGTGTGTCTGCAGCAACATGCAGAACAAACTAATGCATTTGATTCTTTCAGATTTCAAACTCAGATTTGTCCTTTTATTATATTAATCGATGTCAGAGTTTCTTATTTGTGTGCCTTTATTTTCTTACTCTGCGATGAGGTAAACGAGGCCTCCCCACCTGAGTGAACTTTAAATAAAGGTTAAATGAATTAATTTATAAATCAAATTGACTGTTCCTTCATCAGTAATTACTTACTGAATTGAATTATTAAGAATTCAGAGCACAAAATTGTGGAGGAGTCAATATCACAATCGAGACGTAGTTTGTTGTGAGAGACGGTAACAGCAGCGTGGTCTCCTAAATCAGGCCCTGCCTCGTTCTCTAATCATCTTAATCGCGGCGTTACCCTACGTGACGACCTTTATGATCTCATTTTTCGTCCTCTGTGGTGTTACAGATTTATAATCATTGTTGCATCACAAGAGGTCTGGCAGCAGGACTTAAAGGCACCGTGGAGGTGTTCAGAGAGAGAACGTCAGGAAGCCTGCATAGCTTTATGTCCCCCAGTAACCCGGCTTCCTGTGTGCATGTAAACACACCCAGTGTGGTGGGTTTTACTGATGTTGACAACTAAAACATGTGCATGTCTCATATGCAGCGATTGCTTTCTACAGTTTCTCTGAGGCATCAATGAGCCGGATGTCGTTTTTTAATGTTGCATCACTGGAAATATCAAACAACTACAGAGACTCAAGCAGGGTGACAGGATTCTTATGGAGTTTATGAGTTTAAAAAGCAAAAGAACCCAGAGTTTAGAATTAGTGTATTCTGTAAATCCACTACATCAGGGACTAGAGGTTAAAACTACTCTAATGAATGTCGTTTCCCATTCCTATGACAGCCCATAGTGTTTTGTGATTTACTAATTTGCAGGCCTGTGACTAATAAGAAGCTCGATTTTGACAGTTTTTTTTAAGGCAGATCACTTCTTGGTCATCAATGTACAGATTATTTGGGGTCTTCAAACACAACAAATAGTCATTTTCCAGGTGAGGAAAGTGTCTCTAAAAGCCCAGAATGTTCTGAGGGATGCAGAACACATCATCTTGCACCTGCGACCGCGTTGCACCAATAACGCTGCTCTACGATTTCATTATTCAGAGCAGGTGAACGTGGCTCATGAATGATCTGCCGTCGGTCAAGAAATAAATGCAACGTGGGGCTTCTGAAAAAGCAAACACAAAAAATATAAACTCATGAAAATGCATGGGAGGGAGGAGTAGAAAGACCAACGGAGATCAAAGAGGAATAGAAATTTAAAAAAAAAAAAAGAAGAGTAGAGTGGGCGCCGTGGCAACATGAAGTGTGTTTGTGTCTGGGGAGGATCACGGCTTCAGGAAGCTTCAGGACAAACTGAGATTTGTTGCCACCTTGCTTTGAGCAGATGCACTTGTGCGAGCTCGAGTGTGCGCCCCATCGAACACTATCACACAATCGAAACTACAAAGACCCGCGTCCTCCTTTTTGATAGAGTGGCTCTGAAAGTGAAGCCAAACGGTGCCGATTGGCTGCGAGGATCCAGGCCATAAATCCGTGCCCTTGTCCAAACAGAGGAATCTGTTGTCTGGAAGATAAATGGAGCAACGCCGCCAGACAGACACCGTCCGTCGCAATCAGGAGTCCACTCACTCACGACCCGTCGCGCAATTAAGTCGTTCAGGAGGATAAGTGAGGGAGTGATGGGAAGAGCTCTCAATCAGAGACTTTTCTCTGTTCTCCTGTTTGGAGAAGACACACTTTAGGTTTGTCCTCCAAACAAGGTGAGGTAAGAAAAAAAAAAGCAGGACACAGAGGAGAAAACATCATGCTGGAGAAGATGAAATGGAGTGATTAGTGTGGACGCCAGACATAAAATGGATGTCACTGATTTTCAAGCAGCATTTGCAGGTCTGTGAACACAGACTGGACGATGTGGACGATGTTCTTGGTCATAACTTTGACCTGAGCTGTAAACAAGAAGGAATGCCAGCGCGCTGAACGTAACATTTTCATTTATTTTTCAGTGTCTCCTGACTTGCAAAAGTTATTTCACATAAGCATATGGGCTCTGTTTATTTACATCCAATGCTGCAAGGGAAGGTTCAGATGGACAGATGGACTCATTCAGGGAAGTTTCAAAATGTCTAAGTGAAGAGAAAGAAAGCTTAGAAATCACATTACTGTTTAAATCATTTAATTGTCGTGTTGTTTCTTCACCATTACTTGTGTGCGCGATGCAGTGGTGCGTTTGTTCTCCGACTGTTTGTTGGTGTTGATTGTTCTGTTTATTCCAAATAAAAACTCCAAATGTCAGACAAAAAAATGGTGAAAACTTAAAGCTAGATCTATTCACTGCAGTGAGATGTGGAGCGAAGGATGCATGTGAGTCCACTTCAGTGAAGATGGTGGCTCTGAGGCTGGTTATGCTGTTTGGTTGGTGTTTCAGTCGACCACGCTCGTTTATTGGACGCGTCACATGGATTGAGCAAAAAGAGCGTGATTATAGAAATCAAAAACGTACCTCCGCTACACTTGAACGCTTCATGGACGTCCTGTTCTTTGAGCTTGTCAAGCTAACTACGGTGTACTTGGAATCTCTTTCATGTGTCTCTTTAACTTGAGTTGCATTTGGGGGACAAACCTGGCGAGCAGGGCGGGTGGAGACAGTCAACCGTCTTTGTTTGACCACAGCATGTAGGCATCTATCATCACTTCTGCACTGAATCTTCTTCAGATGCCCCAGAACGTTATGTTGACAGTATGATCCTCACAGACAAGGTGCACAACCACATGATTTTTGATTAAAAGGACTTATGCTCTTGGTTGTGCTGTTTATCGTTTTCTTTGTTTTTGGAGGCTGCAGGTTCTTCCACTGCAAAGACACCTGCTTGGTCTCGTAGCTGTAAACCCAACTCTCTCAGTAATGATCCTGTACATGTCTGTGTAGATTCTCAGTCATCAAACTCGTGGTAATCCCAGTGAAAGCTTCTATTTTAATTTAGCGCATTACTTTGCCTTCATTTGATTAATAGCACCAAACAACAAGCTCAGCTGAGGACAATGGGGATATTAGTGGTTTTTACATGGATTAGATCATCCGTTATCTGGATTGTGGGGGTGGTGGACTCCCTGGACAGGTAACCAGTCCATCACAGAGAGACAGACAACCATGCATGCTCACACCTACGGCCAATTTAGAATCACCAGGTAACCTGTCACACGTCTTTGGACTGTGAGAGGAAGCACCTGGTGAGAACAACACAGGAAGACGTAAGAGTCAATCCGAGGACTTGCTAGCTATGAGATGCTAACAGTGCTAGCAACTGCAGCACTGTGCCCATAAACTGAAACTCTGATCAAATTGCAATTTGGGGATCAAAGGATTATCAAAGATATTAAAGTTTACTGTGAAAAAAATCATAATAATGGGACATTATATTCAAAACCACAAGTCTCAACTCAAGAGAAAAACCCTGGAGATCCTCAGTCAGTGGGATGCATCGTCGAGGGACTGTGACTGTCTGCTGAGGGTTGATCAAATGCACCGAGCACATAACGGTCACATTAGAAATTCAGGAAGCTTTGCAGCATTTAAAACAAGCCTCAAGGTTTGACTAAAGTCAACACAATGGTCACCTTTATCTATTTTATTATCTCACACTGATGGACTTGTAAGTTTTGTATTGTTTTGTGTAGTTGCTTTGTGGTTTTTCTCTGTTTCTGTACCCGCCCAGGCACAACAGATGCAAACTGGTTGCTCCAGTAGCAAACTCTGGTGCCATCCCTGCAAAATAAACCAATGATACCGCTCATACATCAGCTTTAGACCAACCACTGTATACATTTGCTTGAAGTGTTCTGGAGGCTAGCTCCTTTTTTTCCAGTATATACCCTGTAGAGACACTGGCAAAGTCTGCCTACACAAAGCCTGCCTCACAAATGTTCACGTGGAAAAACATCCGCCACAACCACCAACACATCAGGACTTTAGTCAGCCTAGCGGTATTGATTTCTCTCTGCACGCTAAGCCTCTTTCCTCCTTCATTCTTAACCCCTTAATCTGCTTTATATCTGATGGCTTTTATTATACCAGCTTCCCAAATTTACAGCCCATTGTGTTTCTGTGTCTACCAATAAACAATAAATGCCCGTCGATTGCCAGGTTTCCATGTTCATTCAAGCCAACGTTGTTATACGGCATCACTGGAGGACTGAACGCTGCAGTAAATGATCTCTGCTACGATGTTGTTGTGCGCTTGGAACAGCTGCACTGTAATAAAATGAAATCAAATGCAGCCGAAAGCATTTTCCATCTCTAAAAGTGCAAAGTGCTGCTGTTTCAGGGCTCATCGGACCCGTTCCTGTGCAGCATCGGCAGCATAAAAAGGGTTAGCGCCGCTGCTTTTACAACGCTGTGGCAGAGACTTTGCTTCCTTTTGTGCGTTTCCCTCCAAAGAAAGGAGCAACGTTCGCTGAATTTGATTGATTTTTTTTAGAAATTAGAATTGCTTCCTTTGTCTGCGCTGATGGAGGGATTATTTGCTTCCACTGTTGACTTTAAAGCGGTTTCCTCTCCCTCGCTCGCTGTTCAATTTATGGCTGCCACCCACGCTTCTTTGGTGCTGAGAATGCCTTCATTATCTTGCCTAACTCCGTGTGTGCATACCTCACAGCTTTATGCATTTTGATATTTTCACCTCTAGAATTGGGAGGGACTCATTTGTTTGCCTCCCTTTGAACTTTTCCACTTAAACCGCCTGTATTTGGGACTAACCGGATCATCGTTGGCCAAAATGACTTCAGTGTTAGTATAACACAACATTTAAACTAAATCCGAGGTGTCTGGCTGTGCTGAGGATCCGGTCTACGAGTAACTAAGTACACATATGTAGAAGTGTCTCCGTGACTCCAAATCCTGATATTCATTCCCATATTTGTGTGATCAGAGAAGTCAGTTTTAAATGTAGAAATAATGAGAGTTATTGTGTTTTTCCTTGCGGGCTTTGCCTTCTAGACAGGGTTCGTGCGAGTATTCTCAACCACAAAAGTCATTATTCAGAAATAAAGCAGCTTACTGGAAACCAGTGAAAATTGAAGATCAATGAAAGTTCTGTCACATGAGTACCATTAACATGTTAAAAAGTTATTGAATTCCTACCGTCTCTTCTCCGCAATTAGCTTCCCTCATATAGGGATTGGGGATTTACTGAGTTATAATTAATCAGCCACAAAGGCCAGACAAGATCGTGATAAGAGAAACTGTGCACCTGTTTTTAATTATTTTCCTCTGAGCCATTAGGAGGGC
>NW_007579873.1:49008-82657 GCF_000690725.1 Stegastes partitus
CACACAAGTCTGAGCTGTTTTTGCAATAATGAGCAGAAACACACACACATATGCACAAATCCATGACAGTAAAGAAATCATGGAGACCCCATGACAGCAGTCTCTGCAATGCAGACCAGAAAAAAAAACAACAGAGAATCAAAAGATAAGTGGTAGAAAGAGCAGGAGAGGGATAACTAGCTGGTAGGGCTGGCTGTGGTTGTGTAACCTACTCAGGCAGAGTATATTGATCAGCTGCTTTCCTGCTGCTTTCTGCCTCATTATCAGATGACACGGACTGTTTTTGGTCAAGCTACACATAAAGATCCATCTGAGCTGCACAACACACAGCTTTTGTCATGTGGACAGTGTACAGGGACTGTTTGCTCTTTGATTGCTTTTATTTATGTGACACTCTTTGTAACTTCTGCTTTTCTAAATGTTTTGCATATGAAAAAACAAATACTGCACATTTTCAGGAAATGCATCAGAGAATGGATTGATGGTAGCTTTTGGTGAACGTCGTTCTCTTTTTCCACCTTTTCCTCTCCCAGAGTTTGCTCCTCAGCACCATGAACAAGATGAAGAACTTTAAGAGGCGTTTCTCGCTATCGGTTCCTCGCACCGAGACCATCGAGGAGAACGAGTTCACCGAGCAGATCAACCAGCTCAACATCCGGCACACTCAGGGTAATTCACACGCCTTCATTTTTCCAGCTCGTTGATGAAATTTTGCAATTTTACATAATTTAAAAACCAAAGCCGTTGAAGGGCACCAATGTGTGTGTGGCGAAAGTGAGCAGGAAAGAAAATCCATCCACTTGAGACTTGCTGCTGAGGTCACGGTGGAGCGTCTAACAGCTACAGAGCCCAATGGTTCAACCAGAAGTTGGTGGAGACCAAAGCAGAGCTCATAAGAGAGTGACAGGACTGCAGACAATGTTAGATGTACCAACAGGTTTACAGTCTCAGCTTTATACAGTGATAGTGCACCGATGTTTTTTTTGTTTTTCATCAGCTTGTGCCCCCATTTGACCCAAAAAATAATTCCATTAATTTCAAAAATGTTGCTTAAAGTTTGGTTAAAACCAGCCACATAGTTTGTAGTTTTGGTTTTTATGGATGTCTCCAATATGAAGGCGTGGTGTCGGCTAGCACACAACCATCCAGCTAGCTGTAGTTACCGCTGGACTTTAGTTATGGGATGTAATATCATCCAAACATAATTCAGATTGAAACAATAAAGTCTGGATGTGTCACCTAAAAAATAGATTTTATAATCAATATTTTTGCACGAACAATTCCAATTTCAAAACAGTTTCATTGTGCAATGCTTAAGATCTGGTGAAAGGCAAAGCTGCATGAAATTTCTATACACATATATAAATATACAACTTTATTTTTTGCTTTAAATCCTCTCATGTGCCTCTGATCCAACTGCAACAAGAAGCAGTTTTCAGAAAAGAGAGAAAAGTCTCCTCCCTGCCAAGCCCAGACAGCAGACGGTTAAAGTAAGCAACTAGCTTAACGGAGTATTTAGCAGTTAAATTTCCCCCAGAAGGTGGACCGAAGCCAAATATAGGAGAATGATATAAAGCATCAAACGACAGTGTGAAAGTAATACTTACAGGTCTTTATGCAGAGAACATGAATCATCGGCTCTCTTTGGCTTCACACAGCTTCATCACAGGTCTTCAGTTCGTTTGTTTCGCTGTTCAACTCGTAATTTTCTCATCTGTACCTTCTGTATGTAACAGGAAGCTGTTTCCAGCCAATACAAACACTCTGAGAGCTGACTGAACGCTACCTGCTCAGCACCTTACTGTAGATAGACAGCTAGAAGCTAGTCGGTGGACATCGTGGAGCATCCAGCAGCTGAAGATGGAGAAATTCTGTTGTGAATGTTGGATTTACCAAATGGACTCAAGCATGACTTTAAATGAAGGAAAATGTTGCTCTGTTACTGCTGAAGGTGAGAATATCAGCTTATAGATAAGTCAGTGTTGTGTTAACAACTTAGTGTTCCCAGCTTTAAAGAATCATTAGAACAAACTTCAAGCGCTCGTATGTGATTGTTAAGAAACCCAAATCCCTGCACTGTTCCATCCTCAGTATAACTCCTTCCTCGGGGATTTAGGTCAATCACAGGGTTTTTAGAGGTTAAACAAACCATTTTATAGCCAACGTAGCATTGGTTAATCAAGCACATTCAAATTCCTGCAGCCTGAGCTCCTCCACTTCCTCGTGTCTTTCGGGTTTCTGTGTGAATGAACGGCTCTGGTCTAATAATAGAGCGCAGACTGCAATCCCCCTCTGGGTTTTAATAGCCACTACAAAAGCCGTCCCTCCTTCCGTGTCTGTAGCCGGCCCTCACAGATTAGCGAAGGTTTTCCGGCCATGACTGGTACCACCACCGAGCCGCAGAGGATCAGCGGGCTTCAAAGGGGAATGAGGGTTATGGTGGGATGTGGCGAAGGTGAACTTAAACCAAGTCGGGCGTCGCAGCGTAAGCATGATGCACCGTCATCGGATCAGATTTGCAGATACGTCGCTGCTGCAGTGATCAAAATCGCTTCTGCCTCCTGCACGAAAAGGCCGTTAAATTCAGCTGCTTTACGGAGAGAAGCAGCTGGCTGTGTGGTTTAAACCCCCCAGAGTCCATCAGTCTGCATCACTGTCTGCTGCCGAAGTTCAGGGAAGAGATAAACAGGCAGAGACAGACGGAGAGGAACAGGACAAAGACACACAGATAAACAGATGAGTGAAGAAGAAAGAGGAAGTGTTTGACCCAAAACCCAGCAGCCGTCTGCTCTCTACGCTCCTCTCACAGCTTTTCCTGGTTATCTTGCTTTTTCCAGTTTTATCTTACTGACAGTTTTAGTTGTTTTTAAATGATTTGCTTTAACTACTTCTTGGCAAACGTCTGCCGAAAAGCTGTGGGTGGAAGGATTTTGGTTTCTACATTTATGTTCATGCTTGGATTAACAAGAAACAAGAAACAAGGTGTTAATTAGTGAGCCCAGTGAAATCAGTGTTTTTATGTGATGTCTCTACATGTACTGCAAGATCTGTGACAACAATGACAAAGAAAAGTCATTTTGTTCGCATATAACAGGGTCTTACCATCTTATATTAACCTCTCAGAATTGGCTGATTGTTAATGGACAATAACTTCAGTATATTTTGCTAAATTTTGCCTTTATACTTTGAATTATTTTCTACATTACAGGATCTTGAATTACACAGAGGTGGGCAGACAGGTGGCTACATGATGGTTTATTCATCCCTTGGGTAGAAATTCAAGGTATCCAGTGCAAAGTGAACAACGGTGGCTGGTTTTGATTCCTTTCTTATTCCTATTATTCATATGGCAAGTCTACAATATGTGCACCATGCAACAGAAATTAAGCATAAAAACTCTGCTTCCACTGTCGTCATAACTGTACAACGCGGCCTCTTTATTGTCAAGCTTGGAGGCTTCCAGAAATGACGCAAAAAGGTTGTGTTTTAACAACCTGGGACCAGTACAAGGACCAGAATGTGTGAAAAAGTTCAATTTTTGTAGATTCTTAGACCGTTTAGATGCTTCAGAAGTTTTATTCTTGGTTATATTGACCAGCTCGCAGGCTCAAATGTATATTTACTTGTTTGACAATGTTCTCAAACACAGGCTGGGTATTAGCGCCATCATTATTTGTTCTGGGTATGTTTCCCTTTTCATTCACAGCCTTATTGTCCCTTTTGACTGTAAACACAGTTTGTAGATGGAAACGCTACAAGAACATCATGTGGCGGACCATATTGGATTGTCCTTTACCAAACAAGATGTCTTGCAGGCATCCATCCATATCTCACAGCAATCAGACACTCTGTGTGTGTGTGTGTGTGTGTGTGTGTGTGTGTGTGTGTGTGTGTGTGTGTGTGTGCGCTCATATCAGTATCGTCTTTACTGACCCCAATTAGCATCTGCAGATCAAACGCAGCGCTGTAGCTGTGATATTCAAATTACAAGCAAACAGGTTGTCATTTCATCCCCCCTGCCCATTTAGACTGTCAGTCAATATGACACACAGCTCGGCTTGTCAAAGGCGCCTCAGTCGCGCTGTTAAAACGTCTTGTTAAGCTCAACCCAGGCAGTTTTTTTTTTTAAATGTGGGAACTACGCTGGCTTCTGCTTCTGTTTATCTTTTTACAGCCACTGATGCATCCGCAGCTCGTTGTGTGTGTGTCTGTGTGTGTGTGTGTGTTTTCAGTATGCAATAAATATTAATATTTGTGTGCATACATATTAATGTGTGTCTGCAAAGGGGGAAGCTTAAATAAAACACGCTGCATGACACATCCTCCTTAACTCAGAGGGCTTCTTTCCTTGTTAGCCGTTACTGGAAACAGGGAACAATTCCTGCCACTGAAATGGAGACGCGTCCACCATAGCGGTGAGGTTGCCAATACTTGCCATTGAAATTGAAGATCAAACCGCGGCTGAAACCTCACAGCAGGCAGCGTTCAAAGGCTGCCGACGAGGCATCAAAAACACATCACTTACAGATGTGTGGCGAAGATCAAAGTCGGGCCTTCGCTGGACGGTAGCCGCCGCGCTGCTGTGCTCATGGTAATAGTCTGACACGTTTGCATCAGCAGCCTTGAATGTGGAGTTCCTCTTTAGCCGTGAGCATGGGCTCTGCGGACAAGAAAGGTTTCAAGGCAGCTATGTCTTCCTTAGTTCAGTGCTCTGACTAGCGCACAACGTTGTTCTGATCTTCCTTTCACAACACTTTTTGCAGAATGGCTTTGTTCAATGTAAAAAAATTAAAAGCCCTGGTTCTCTCGTCATCTTTGTTCTTTTCTCTTATCAATCAGCATCAGCCTCCATGTTTTATTATGGCAGCTGTAGCTTTTTTTTGGGTATTTGTTCATCTTCATTTTAAGGCTGCAGTCGAGGTAGACAGGAAGCGAGGGGTAATAATGTCGTGCAACAAAGGTCTGGCCAGCCAGTAGTCAAACCGCCACCTGGCATACGCCTCAGCAATTAGGCCTCCATGGTGTCACTGGTTTTCTCTCTCATTTATGGTTTTATCTGAATGCGGGGAAAGAGGTGGACGCAGCCCACGGGGGCTGAGGTGTACATGCTCTGAGCATCAGGCTGCCAGAGATGCCTCATTTCTGCATATCTTTGTGTGCATTTGTGAATCAACCAGAACGATGCGAACCTCGTGACCTTCCATGGGTTCGTCAGACTCCTCCCCCTCCTCCTGTTTTTTCCGGTCCAGCATTTGCCTCGATTACGTTTAACCTCCTCACCGTGTATCATTAGTCCCGTTTGTAAAGTTCCAGATCCTAATCCATTAAGCTGCATTTAAATCTGATAAAATTAGCCTCTCTAAGGAAGGAATTACAGCCGCTACACAAAGCCTTGTGGAAACAAGGTGTTAATGCAAAACGATAAATCTGTTTATGTTTGTAGTCATTTGACCCCATTGTACAGTTTGTCCACCAATAGTAAACCTCCTCACATATGGTCAATCCCAATTAGACACATTTCTGCCTCTGTAGCTGCTGAATGCTCCACTGTGTTCATCAACTGTAGCTGATTCGTGCACGCTGGAGTTTTAGAGCTTGATTTTATTGAAAACATTTCCTCAGGCTGATAAGAGCCACGAGACTAAATACAAAAAAAGATGCTAAAATGCTCCATGCAGCTTGAAGCTCTTCACAGTTCTGTCTGAAATCTTCATTATGAAAATGAAATAAATGAAATGAAAAATACTTTATTTGTCCCAGAAGGGAAATTCAATCTTTATGCTCCTTCTGCAAAGCTCAACATTTTGGAAACAACACCTGTTGATTTTCTTACTGAGAGTCGTGTGGGAAGCTTGATGCTGCTCTCATGTCTGTATGGAAAGGTCCTGGTGGCCCAACCTGACAGGAGCTAAACTGGCTGCCTACCAGCACCTTTGTGGCTCAGGGGATGGAGCGGGTTGTCCACCTTGGTTGGAGGTTCAATCCCCTCTGAATTGTCCTTCACCAACCGAAAGTTGTTCCCAATACCAGGCAGCTCTGTCGCCATTGGTGTGTAAATGTGTGAATGAGCAAAGCACTCTGACTAAGGTAGAAAATACATACAGTAAATGTAGAGCATTTACCTTTAAATGTCACAAATTAACACCTTATGTGCAAAAAACAATGAGTCACTGACGGTACCGGGTGAGTACAAAATAAACTCTGCAGTTCGGACAGCTTGTGGTTTCATTAACACCACTGATGATGTTTCTTCTCTTTCAGGCCTGACTCCAGATCGGCTGGGTCCTCCGTCCCATGACGCCAGCCCAGTGAGCCCTGAACCGACCACACCAGGAGCTCAGTCTCCATCCCACCTCCACTTCCACAGCACGGCCCAGCACAGACGTTTCTCCATCGAGGTGAGAAGCAGAAGCTCAACCAACAGACTGACTCGGGGTTTATAGAACAGATGAAGTAGTTAACCTGCCGCTGAGCACTTTGGTTTCCAGGGAGGCTGTAGTCACATGTGACCAGGTTTAATTGACACGATTCAGCGCTAATAGGAACCTGTGCAATCACAGAATAGATATCAGTGGCGGCACAAGTGGTCGCTTCTCCTGACTGAACTGTTCCCCAGGAGTCATTTCTCCATTTCTTCCTCTGCCAGCTCAATGAGATGAGTCACCCCAGAAGCTTTTAACCTCGCCGCAGCATCAGAATTTTTATTGGAAATGTGAGCGAGTTCACAGTTCCACCTTTTTCTGAAAGAGTCCCCGTGGATCCAGCAGCGTGATGCGCTTCGACTCCCTGCACCAGACAGTCTGCTGAAGCTATTCCAAGAAGGAAAGCGAGTGCTCGAGAAGGAGCACGAAGGACAGAAATAATAGTGACAGTAAGAAGGCGAGAAGCTTACACAGATCTGGATAGCCCCTTTTCAACAAGCACCAGAAATGTGCTGTAACTCCTTCTAATAAAAGGAATCCTTTCATGGTTGTCAGGGTGTGAAAAATCTCTTTGGCTGATGTGTAAAGACGTGTTTTTTTTAGCTAGTTCTTTTTATCACAGTGACGGCTCGACCACTTACCTCCTGGAACCTTGTTAATATTTAAAAATGCATAATTGTCTTATTACTGTAGTGGAGGAGTAATTTTATTAATTCATGACTTCTTCCTCATTCACACGGGAGAGTTCTCTTTAAACTGACTCGCCTCATCTGTGCTGGACCGTGTTGGTGTGAACGCACAGTGACATGCAGCTCCACTCACCTTCCACTTTAGCGGAGGTCCTGTCAAACAAAATAAGTCCGGCGGGGATGATGACTTAACGAGTGAGACGGACTTCATTGACCTACTCGCTCTATTAAGACGCAACGCTGCTGAAACAGACGACGTTGACGAAACTACTCAAGGAATGTCACCAATTACAGTTTATTAGCAGATAATTTACTGGACTACACTTAATTAATTATGAGCGGGACATTATTTTATATTTAACATGAGTGTAAAAGGACATTTAACGCTCAAATGCATTGGTTGTGTCTCTGATGTATCTTGATATCAAGCAACACGCCACTTATGTAAGACAAATGAAGCCATACATTCACATCAAATTGCTTGTAAGCTTTCTATTGGAAAGAAAAAATAGATTTCCTGCTGGAAAACTGCTGTGGGACAACTATACAGTGTTCCCTAATTAGTCATATCTTCTCTTGTGACCGCTAATTGAACGTACTGTAACCATTCTGCTATTCAAAGTGCACGTCATGTGGCCTATAAGGTCACAACAGCACATACTAAAGTGAAAGCAGCATCAAAGAAAAGTTGTGTTCTGTGTGAAAGGGCCATAAAAACACACGCAATCAGGGAAGACACGTGCAAAAAGTCCAACTGCGCTACATAATTAGCTTTCTTCCGCTGTAGTTGTGTCCTGAAATGCTTTGTAAACTTCATGCACCAGTTGATGTAACGCTCTACAAACTCATTCCTGTGTATCAAAGGTATATTTTTATGAGTTTTTGTTCATTAAAATCAGCTCCTTCCTGCTCTACAATTGCTTAGCTGTAACTCTACACCGTTGTTTTCTCTACAATGTGCTAATCTATGAAGTCCTTGCCTCTGTTTCAACTCAGCCCTCCCGGCTCACTACAGCTCAAGCACACCAGCTCACCTACAATTCGGGCTTTAAAAACTGTAAAACTACTCACGGCCCAGTGGCAAGTTGTAATACTGTGGAGCTTTAGCCATGTGTGTTCAAATCACTGCAGTTTCAAGGCAGAAATGCTCAATCATGACTATTTATTTCACTCTAGATATTTCTTCTCATTTAAAAAAAGAAAGAAACAAAAAAAAAAACACTGTCAGGACATGTTTACAATTTTAAAAATAATGGATCTAATTTCTAAATTGCACAAACATGATTTTGTCCCAATCAGCAGCCTGAACATCTGCAGAACTCCATCATGTTACTGTGACAATAAGGCAAACAGACACAGCTCTGTATCATGTGTCTGGGGTCAAGCATTGACACCGTGAGTTAACACTGCCACCAGCAGGTTGCACTGCGAATTACAACACTGATTTATCCCATTGAATTACACTGGCCCGAGGCAGTTACTTGAGGACAAACAGTTATATGAAATACTTTTATACTTCAATTAATCTGTCTGTTAACTTCTTTCAGGACGTCAGTAAGTGCATGTCTCTGCCCATGGACATCCGTCTGCCGCCAGAGTTCCTCAAGAAGCTGCAGCTGGAGAGCGAAAACTCACCGCTTTGCAAACCTCACAGTCGCATGTCTCGGCGCGCTTCTCTGGTTTGTTGTTTATGTATCCTATCTATCCATCCGTCCATCCATCCATCCATCCATCGATACAAACATCCATCCATCCATTCATACAAACATCCAGCGATACAAACATCCATCTATCTATCCATCCATCCATCCATCCATCCATCCATCCATCCATCCATCCATCCATCCATCCATCCATCATACACTCTTTAATATATTCAAGGTGTAATCAGACGAGCAACAAGCAATGAGGACCATTAAACTAATCTTGTCTTTTTCTTTTTGCCTCAAGTCGGACATAGGATTTGGGAAACTGGAGACGTACGTGAAGCTCGGCAAACTAGGTGAGGTACGTAACCACCAGCTGCTCCCACCTTTCAGCAAATGTCAGATGGTCGACGAAGACACCTCAGAGACAGTCTGGTGACAGACGAGAGCACAACGACTACACCCACTCCTGTGTCATTGTCAAAGATAGAGTGAATCCCATCAAGCGAGGATAAAGTAGCTCTCTGGTGGATAAGGCCGACCGCAGCTCATGCAAGTTTCCCTTTTACTTATCAGACTGGCTGTGAGTCAGTTCTCTCAGGGGACATAACAGCCTATCAAATAAGATACAACACAGCTTTGTTTGTTCACTGAAATACAAGGCAAACCGCAGCGTACCCATGTGTCCAGTGTTTTTGCATGGCTTAATGAGAAATTGCTCAGCGGACACTCCACAGGTTTCTAATTCATGGATTTGTTTTGAACGGAGAGGGCTCGCGGGCCAAAGCACTTAAACCCAACACCATTAAAGTGAGAGCAGCTATTGCCTTAAGGAGTGAGGAACGATTAGTGACATGAGCGGCCTGCATCAGGGTTGGTCACAAGGCTCAGCAGCACATAACAGCGGTGGCGAGGGATCAAAAAGAGCTGCTTTTGTTGTCAATTATCATGATGAATTGCTCACAACGGCTCGGTTTGCTTTATAGCGATTCACACGTGGCTAATAGAGAAATGCTTCATTCACTGCTGTTTATTTGCTCAATACTTTCAAAAATAAAAACATTTTCTAGCCTGCAGTGCTTGATCTGCAGTCATCCCAGCACAAGAAGAATAGTGAGTAGTGCAAAGATAATAAAGAAGGATTCTCCAACCCCAGTAATCAAACTCCAAAGAAGTAAATGCGCATTTAATGAATGGATTAAACCGAAGCCTGCAGCATTATCTTTAATGCTCCACGTGGATGACGGGGGTTAAAACTTCTAACCTCATTCAGTCAGTCAGAATTAATCATCTTTATGTTTCCGTACTATACGGCAGATGATGACGATGATGGAAAAGTAAACAGACAGTGAAAGTAAACAGATTCCAATCAAATTAGCTTCATTATTCTATTCCTGTAGCAGCATTTACAGCTCAGGACGGGCCAGATAAGATAGTGTCTCCTACGTGTTCTGGGTCTACACAGTCTCGTTCTTTCAGTTACTAAACAAAGCTTATGATTGTAGATGAGGTCTAGAATACAGATGGAGAGCTTTTCCTTCAAGGCCTTTTCACCACAACAATCCGGTACAACACAAACACTACTGCTGACACTACATCAGTCCACCTGTCAGTCCCTTTCTCCATTTTACCATCACTAGTGAACAAGACCTTCAACGACTGGAAACCCTTTACTTTCTCATTCACAACCTGGAGGAAGCTATTCAGTGTTCAATCAACACTCTCCTCCACTTAAAGCAGATTTTGTTTTATTATGTTTTTATCAGTATGCTTATGTGTTGTTGCTTGCAGGGGACTTACGCCACAGTGTTCAAAGGGCGAAGCAAGCTAACAGAGAACCTGGTGGCACTGAAGGAAATTCGGCTGGAGCATGAGGAGGGAGCCCCTTGTACTGCGATCAGAGAGGGTAAACGCACTCTCACATTCATGAACTCACATGCACTTGGGGTGAACCAATCTACTAAATTCTGATGGGGACATACTGCCAGTATCTATGGCCTACACTTCTGAAATTCTGGTCTGTTTGCAGCTACGAGACACATGCTACCGTATTAGTTCATCTGTAAATGTTATGAAACCACCTTTGAATTAACCTTTACTTTGTCAGATTGCATCACAAATGAACTGATGCGACACTTTCTAAATGTCATTCCCCTTTTACATTATATTGGCACATACGAAAGTGTTCATAGCATCATGATAAACTTCCAAAAGAACTTTTAGACAGAAGGAATTTCTCTCTTTTTTTCTTAACTTCATGAGCTTAAAAGAAAATTTGAATATTTTTAAACCTGGTGTATTTCCGTTAAATGTGGCTATTAAATTAGTGCTCACCACTGGTTGGTAGACATTTAGGGAAACAAGGGCTTTGGATCATTTAAAACTCCACTCTCATAGATAGGCTGTACAGTACAACCCTGAGGTGACAGTTAGGACTAGCAGCAGAGGGATCGACATACATCTGTTGCAGTTCTTCATATTTTATGGCATAGGGCCTTTCTTCCCGGTGAGTCTTTGGGGGTGAAACACATGCCTCGGGAAATTTATGTTGATCAGATGCCCGTTGCATTGAAAGAACTTGCAGTACATGCACATGGTGTCTCGTTGCAGACATGAAATCAATTAGCAGGCCTTCGTTAAATGTGTCCAACAGTGATGAGGAAGTATTCACATCCCGTAGATACTATTATTGCATTGTAAAACATGCTCCATTTACAGAATTACATTGAAAATCTTACTATTACACACACTCTGGTTGCAAATGACGTCATCAGCGCATGATGGCAGCACCCACATCTGCAACATTTTGGGTTTATTTTTGTACAGAAGGAGTTAATGGTGATCTGTTGTCCATCTTTAAGGTCAAAGGGTTTACTGTAGGAGACTTGAGTTTGTTCCAGAACACAAATTTAAAGCCTTCTTGACTAAAATGAAGGTTGTTAAGTTCCTGTTTCTTTCTTCTGTCCAACCAGTGTCACTGCTGAAGAACCTAAAACACGCCAACATCGTCACGCTGCACGACATCATCCACACTGAACGCTGCCTCACTTTGGTGTTCGAGTATCTCGTGAGTACATCGGCAGCTCAGGATTTACACGTTTTCTGAAGGAGTTGACCTCGATTTGGACAGATGTGAACACTGCAGCTCTTCTGTTTTTCCAGGACAGTGACCTTAAACAGTACCTGGACAACTGCGGGAATCTTATGAGCATGAATAATGTGAAGGTGAGCCACATGTCTGGAAATACGGAAATGAAATAATTCTAACAGACTGACACATACAGAATTTTCTGCCAAGGTTGCCAAGTTTTAGTTTTAAACTCCGTTAGTCATTTATACAGATGTTTCTCCTTCTCACAATTCCCTGTCGCAGATCTTCATGTTCCAGCTCCTGCGTGGTCTGTCCTACTGTCACAAGAGGAAGATCCTCCACCGAGACCTAAAGCCTCAGAACCTGCTCATCAACGACAAGGGCGAGCTCAAACTGGCCGACTTCGGTAAGAAGGGAAACACACCTGCAGCGACAGACATAAACAAATGCAAATGTGGTCGTAGAGACGGCGGCAGTTGGGACTAAGATGGCTCGTTTCCTGCCACAGTGGCTCTCCAATTTTATTTTACTGCCGCTCAGAGATCTTCCATCCTGATTACTTTAGCACCCATACTTCCTGTATCCTAGCAACTGTGCCCCTCTCTCTCTGAGTTTTTTAAAGTTTTGTGCTGGATGTCAGCAGATAACGCCACCAAACACCGGCAATGAGCTGATACGAGGACCATTCCGATTTATTGCCTTTAATCTGTCTGCTGTTTTATGACAAGAAAGTGTGTAGATGTTGGGGATGAGGTATTATTAGGCTGACAAATGGCAGGCTTGCAACAACAAATAAAAAAAAGCCTTATGAAATCCATACTGCTGCTACTGAGGATGCACAACCTTTAACCCTGCGCTGTCCAGGTCTGGCAAGGGCCAAGTCTGTCCCCACCAAGACCTATTCCAACGAGGTGGTAACTCTTTGGTATCGACCCCCTGATGTGCTGCTGGGCTCTACAGAATACTCCACGCCCATCGACATGTGGTGAGTAACACAATGTACGGTAGATATTTTAATAAGGATTGTTATCTTTTCATCCAAAGGCATTTTTTCTCTTTGATAAATGCATTGCCCCGCGGAGCTCAGGGTTCCACAAACACCAGCGCTCTGATAATGGTGGCATGCTGTTACTCAGACAATCAGATAGATAACAAACAGCTTGCAGATCATCCAGGGTTTCCATGACTCAGTCCTATCAATGAAAACCTTCCAGGCTGTTTGCATAAACATGAGTCACAAAGGAGGGTAATTCAGATGAAGGCACTCTCCTTATGTATTTTTTTTGCTCGCAAGCCCTTCTGCCGTGAGGAGAATATGCGCTCAGCTTTGGTAAACACCACAGGATTTAATGTAGCTCTCTAGCAACCCAGCAGCCTTCTATGAGCTCACCTAGCTGCATATTCTCTGGTCAGACCACAGGGCGCCTCTTCACCACGCCATCCTGCCATGAACAAAAGGCCGCCCACTCCTGCCATACTTGTTTGCACTTATGATCAGCACTCTTTGAAGTGTGTGTGTGTGTGTTGAACATGGCCTCACCTAGAGTTCTAATACACGAGGACTGTTTGATGTTTCCCCTCCCTCCGACCATCTCCATCCCCTCCTGTTTCTTCCAGGGGAGTGGGCTGCATCCTGTATGAAATGGCAACAGGTCGCCCCATGTTTCCCGGTGCCACCGTGAAGGAGGAGCTACATCTGATTTTTAGGCTCATGGGTAAGAAGACAGCATGATACAATAACACTGTAAAGGTCAGACTAGAATGGCCTGGGGCAAAAACAAGTGAGTGAACCCTTTGGAATTGCCCCAGAGTCTGTTATTAAGGTCTGCAACCACGGCAGAAGTCTCATCTCACAGCATTACTGGGAAAATGTTTTGTGGATGATGAAACGTAGGTTACATGTGTTGGAAAAACACATGAATGGTTTGAAAAAAGGCACTTTAAACATGAAAACATCACTCTACCGTTAAGGCACGGTGGTGGCATCATCATCATTTTGGGGCTGTTTTGCTGCTTCTCGCTAGCAATCATTAAGTTTAGAAAGTCACCTTAAAAGATCATGTCAGAGCAGCTGTCCGCCAGCTCAGTAGAAACTGGGTGATTCAGCAAGATAGTGATCCTAAGCATCAAAACACCATGACTTCAAACAAACCAAAAACAAAAGCCACCGTTTGGAGTGATCAGTTCAGGGCCAAGACCTGAACACAACGGAGTTATGGACTCCAGAGAGTTGTTGCTCACATCTAAGAAACTGAATATTGTACAGGTGTGAAACACATGATATAGTTTGTCGAAGATATTGATGCCAAAGAAGGTTTGACATGTCGTAAAACGTGAGGCATCATGTTGTGTTTTCCAACAGCCCTTTGACTGTTCAATAGTTGTAAAGACACAAATTATTATATTAGTTTAAGCACACTATGTTTGTCTTAGATGAGGATCAGATTGTACATTCTGACAAGTCATTGCAGGATATTTCAGCAGTGTCACATCAGATGATCAAACACTTTTCTGTGTCGTTGTTTTCCAGGCACTCCAACAGAAGAGACTTGGCCTGGTATCAGCAGCAACGGGGAGTTTAGGTCCTACCTCTTTCCTCAATACAGACCTCAAGCTCTCATCAACCACGTACCCCGGTAAAGCTGACACGTTTCTGTTCACTACCTGTTGTGCCTAGTGTTGACAGAGAAAAAAAAACAAAACAAGCATTGGTACGAGTCAGCATTTGTTCATTTGCAGCATATGTCAGTTTGCTCAAAGCAAATGAGTCAAAATGTGTCACTAAGCTGTTAGTGTTCAGCCTGAGGGGGGCATGAATGCATACAATTAATTTAATGGCAATTCACCTAATTATTGTGGAGATTTTCGACCACCAATGTGAATCTCATGCTGCCGCTCATTGATCACCAAACTCAGTATTAACCATGGATATCCGTCTAATGACTGCTGGAATATTTCAGTCAGGTCATGAACTTACTGACCAACACTTTGTTTAGTGGTCCTACCAAGGGCACACCAAAAAACAGGATATATTCAATCTCATGCACGGTTTTCTTTGTCATAAATTGACTTGATTAAAGCAGTTCATGATATTTTTAAGGAATTTCACACATTGGCATTTTCTGAGGACACTCCCCAGCTAACAGGTAATTTACAAAAGCATGATTTAGTGTGTTTGACTTAATACTTTAGAGAAATGAACTGCAGAATATTTGGCCCAGTTGTATGTAAATAATCTAAAAACTCCAGATGACTTGTCATAGAAATAAATAAATCGTTTATCTCCCATCCTGTGTTTCCCAACCTGAGTGACTACAGATTGTTTGTCTCTACCCTTTGAATACAACCTATAAGTGTGCAATTTAGCACAAATATGAGGTATATCTCATAAATGTAGATATACATTTAGATATCTATACACATATAAAGCATCATCATCATCATCATGGTAACAAACCATGATCAAAAGTAAGGTTGGAAATGGGTTTCAAACAGGAAAAGAACAGCTGGCATTCATGGATCCAATAATAAACACATGGTTAATGGTGACAATCAATGTGCAGCAGGTAAAATACTATGAAGTGTTTTGTTGACCCAGATGTTTACCTCAGCTTCCTGCCTGCGTGGACTTTATAGGTCTGAAGTTACCTCACTTTCTCCTTTGCACCTGTCGAATTACTGCAGCCACTAGAGGGCAGTGAAGCAATGAAATAGTTCTCTTGCCGTTCCTTAGTTTGGCACCAGAGGTTGGCTTTTTGAGATTTAAAAAAAAAAAAAAATCACATTTATTTTTAAACGCAAGTTATATTTTGAAGTCATGACACTGAACCATCTGTTTTAAATTTTCATATTTTTATCTTCATGTTTTAAGTATTTTATCTTGTGTTTTATGTTGTACATATAGTTTTGTCTGTTACATGTTCAGTTGCTGCTTTTATATTTCGGTAAGCTAAATGTTCCCAGTCTGTAACATCCTATTCTGGTAAAGTATATA
Source organism: Stegastes partitus (assembly GCF_000690725.1). Classification (NCBI taxonomy): domain Eukaryota; kingdom Metazoa; phylum Chordata; class Actinopteri; family Pomacentridae; genus Stegastes; species Stegastes partitus. Next base: position 64,851 of record NW_007579873.1, read on the forward strand.
AATACGTATCTGATGTTCTCTGGTCTTTGGGTTTGTTATGTTAAGAATGTGTTCCTTTTAATGGATAGCAGTGCCGTTAATATTCAGAAAAATAACACATGAACAAGAAATTCATTGCGTCTGTATTTGCTTTGCTTGTTTATAACGTTAGAATCCATATTCACGTTGACAGATCTATCTATAATACAGACTAAACTTTGATTTGTCTCCATCAGGTTGGACACAGAGGGGATCGACCTGCTGTCTGCTCTGCTGCTGGTACGACATAAAAGCACAGTGACCTGAATATGAAACATGTTATTACAGACATACTGTAATCAACTGTCTTTCTATCCTGTTTGCAGTACGACACCCGGAGCCGAATCTCCTCTGAAGCCGCCCTACGACATCCCTACTTCCTGAGTATGGGGGACAACATACACAACTTGGCAGACAGTAAGACAAACACACACACTCACACTGTAACACACAGCTGTCTATGAACACACAGAGGAGAGGGTCACACGTGGAATTAACTAACTTCTCACTAACGATTCATTAATTATCACGCAGCACACTCCTTCCTTTCTACTCTCACATTTTTGTGTAGCTTTGCAGCTCACTCTTTTGGATGCTGCCTTAACGATTTGCCCAGCGTGCAGCCAAAATACTTTCCGTCTGTATTAATGAGTGACTAAGATCCGCCAAAACGGACTCTGCCAGCGCTTTGATGGGAGTTGCAGCGCTATCTTTTTGCTTGGGCGTGTCGCTGCTCGTGTTGGTGACATACTGAGAAGAGAATGAGATTTAAGAAAGATTTAAATGCAAAGTCATCACCAAAAACGATCCTTCAAGTTGATGTATGTTTTGACCCAGTGATATATATATTTTAGAAGACCTATGATAAATCTATGAAATAACCCAAATGCATGATTGTTTGGGGTTTTCTTGTTTTGTTTTTTGTGACAAAGATGCATCTGTTTCAAGAGTTATCGCAGTCAGTGGAAACTCAAGACTGTCATCATACACATGGTCTTTACAGATGTATGAAAACTTTTGTCCAAGACTGTAGATGGCCCACATATGCAGAATTTCAAACTGTGATCTACACATTGCAGATACAGAGTTAAAGAGCAGCTATAAAACATAGGTTGCAGGTTCTCTCGGTGCCAGGTTTTGGTACTTTTATGTATTTGTTTTTTAGAGCTGTGGAGGTGAAGCCAGAGCATCAGAGGGCGAATCCTCATTGATCAACAGGATTTGAAATTAAAAGATATATCTTCTAAAAATCAGAAAATGATTAATATGATAAGGTGCATACTTCCTCAACATAGCAATGCACAGAGATTTGTGTTTTTCTTGGTGCTCTAACATCATCTTTTTCCTTTGTTTCAGCTGCTTCAGTATTCTCCCTCAAAGAGGTGCAGCTCCAGAAGGATCCGGGTCACCGCAGCTCAGTGTTCCAACCTTTAGGTGAGAACGAGCTTCGGTCGAGTCATTGTTACCTGAAGCTGCTCATTTATGCCATAAATATAAATTGAACACATTGGGAATCAGGTCTTTGAGTTCAATGTGTTTTGTTATATTACACATGATTGTAAAATTGCATTTAGGAGAATAGTTTCCCATGAAGCTGTGATTCTTTTATAGCATCTTCACAGAATCACCTCCAGTTCTGTTTGGTTTCTGACCGCAGCGTTCTGAAGTGTCGGCAGAAGTAATTTTGCTAATTAATTACCACTAAGGAGAGTCTGAGAGCAAGTGAAATCGAAATGGAAATAATTAAAGTGCTGTTAGCCATTAAACACTCCAACAAGCTGTTCTTCTACTTAATGAAGTCTCGCTACGGCTTTCTTTTCAGCTGAATAGGCTCAGTTGAGGCTTTAAGGCCTCATAATGCTTTTTGTTTTGTTTTGTTTTTTTAGCTGTTCCAGCTTCAGACTGATAAACGTTACATCATGAGAAGTCATTTAAGGGAAAAGCATGAGTCATTGTTTCCTCTCATTTGAATTGCTGGATTTCAGGTCGAGCAAAGAACCGAAGACAAAGCATCTTCTAGAGGTCCCAAAGAGGAGGAAACAGGAAGCACAGAGGAGCTCCACAGTCATCGAGGCCACCAACACGTTCACAAGCAAACTCACCCTCCTCGTGCACACGCCTGCATTCACACACACCAATCACGTGCACACACTCGTTTCCGTGGCGGCTGACCACGGAGACAACACAAGGTTTCTGGAGACAAATTAGTACTGTACTTGAAATGTCCTGAGCTGAAATACACTCAACACACACACTGACACACACTTGCACACATTTGCACAATCAGCGATACTGCACACGCTGCCATTACTCCCAGTACAAACCAGTAGTGAGTTCACCGCTGTGGAATATCAGAAATGTCAGTGATTCAAAAATGTACCACTTCTCAAAAACTGTTTTATTTCTAAGTTGACATGTTGAGTATTTAATCCTATAAACAATCCAAAAATAAATTCTTAATAAGGATTGTTTTGAAAATTTAGGCCCCAAAGTAGAAACTTATTGCAGAAAAGGTGATTACTGTCCTACAAACTACAAACCTATCAGATTGATTTCCAGGCAGCCTACCTGTGTGAACATGGTTATATATGACCTGTGAGTGCCAGAATTTTCTCAGTTTTCAACCTCTGGATCCGTCTGCACGACTCCACGTGTAAAGTAATTGACAGGAAGCTGAAAAACCAAATTGTAAGACAACTAAACATCAGTCAATGCAGCCGTAATCAGGAGGTCTAGAGTGAGCCGAAGCACCACTAATCAGAGCTGCAGCAACCGTCCTTCTAAAACCACAGAGACTTTTACGATCTATCTCTGAAAAACAGACGAGTGTTTCAGGCTTGGCAGATGGATCATCAGTGAAAATCGTAGCTTCTGTGAAAACTCAGACAGGGTGAAGGACGCTTCATAATGTGACCCTCTACCAACCGCATCCAACAAAGAACCAACCCGTGCTTTCTTTTCGGTACTAAACTACAATATTAAGCTTGTTAAAGGACTTAAAAAGAAGCCTGATGAACGTTGGGAGAATATTTAAAGCTACGTTTTTTGGCTCGGATGAGGTCCAGCATGGTTAATATGAGCTTGGCCCTTAAACCACAGTGAATGCATCGTCCTGAGGTGGGAGTGGGATGATGCTGGGGTGCATGAGTGGAAAAGGTTTTGGGGAGATGACAGTTATAGATTTATATACTAGAAAACTGTCGAACAAGATGAGCCTCAGTCTGCAGGAACTTGGCAGAAGAGACATACATCAGCATGATAATGACCAACTAGGACTTGGTACATAGTTGAACTTGCGTGTCAGCTGACTTGAATCAAGGAGCTTCAAGTCAGGCATCATAGAAGTCATAGAAGAAGAATCTCATCTTTGGGGTGTTTTAAAAAGAAAAGCAGAGCAATTGTTACTGAAATACTGAACAAGCAGTGTGTGTTGCGCTGAGTTTCTACTGTGAGCCTCGTGTTTGCAATACAGTCAATCAAAACCATTAGTTTTTTATTTGACACAAAGGAAAATGCCCTTTTGTCAAACTTAGAAGCAATGCAGTTATTACGAGGTGATGCAGTTTTGAATCATTTACGTGGTATTGCATAGCAGGTTGCTCCCTTCTCTTGCATACTGTTGCTGCACACACCTGATTAAACCTCCTGACACACACACCTGCATTAAAATACTGTCGTACACTGAGGTAGCTGCTGCCACATCTGGAACCGTCACACAGCTGCAAACTGTTGGGGCCAGTTGTTCATTTAGCTGTTTTTGTCCTACTAGAATTGACTCTACACCAAGATGCAGCTTCAAGATACACTTTGAGTTAATTAGACGCCCTTAAATCCTGAATTTCCCTCCCAGCAGTCAGGCTCTTTGTTCTGATTAGTGGGTGACTTCAGGATGAAACAGTCTGGATGAGAAAAAGGTTACGAGGCCCCCCAAGTGCAAATCACTGAAACCACCGTCCTCAAAAATGTTTAAATTAGAAACCAAACCTACTTTTTTCTGTATTATCAGGATTTGTCCCATTTTATTTATCGAATTAACTGATTTAGCAACCTTTTGGTAGAATTTATTTTGTTGCGTTAAGATCTAAAAACCCTCTCCATATCAAATGTTTTATATTATTGTCCTCCATCTGGAAATTCTGGATGTTTGTGGGAAAAACCACATTCATCCAGTAAAAAAAATAATTACTAAAACCACTGGAGTATTACAATAAAAACCAACAAACTGCTTCCATATTCATCCAAACACCATTAAAGCTGAGAGATAATTTTGTATTTTTCCTTCATAGGATCTATAGTTATTTTAGGTAATTGATCTTTAGCCTCACAAAGGTTTCAATCAGCGACAGAAATCCTCATGAACACATTTCAGTTTTATCACAAAGACAGATGAAAGAAATGAGACGTTGAGTGTCTGAAGCAAAATTCAGATACTGTGGTCTTATTAGTTGCAGGTAAACAAAAGTCCCAATGTGGCGGCGATGTGTGTGTGCAGTGTCACCTGACAGTCTCACAGTTGTACATACAAAAGCAGTCCAGACACAACAATAGTAGCATCACACTGTTCATCTGCAGCACCTCTGCTCACATGTAACAGACACCGAACCTCCCACAATATCCGACTTTATTGTGAATATAGAAATGGATTCCTGTGGACAGACTTGCCTTTGCTACAGTGCCCATGTGTTTCAACTCAGTGTGGGGCTTCTGTTCCATACAGTGTTAACAGCTAACTCCAGTTGTTTGAAGTTGCCTTAGTAAACTGTGCATGATATTTTTTTTGTTTTTTGCTTGTGAAGAATCTATATTTGATCTAGTGTAGCCAACGTGTTTAGGAGGCATTTGCTCTGTGTCTGTAAATAACTCACTATGAGTGTATGTATTTCTTAGTCTCCTATTTGCACAAACCAGAAGTGTCCTCTGAAGCCTGCTCCCTTCCCTTTGTGTCTTTCCTTACGTGATTCCAAAATATGACCCAGTATCATATCAGAAATCTCTTTTATTCATCATTATTTCCAGTCAACTGGGGAAGTGTCTCCTACAGGTACTTTCTAGTAGCAGTTTACTCTCAGTAGGAGTTACGTTTTGCACAACTATAGGGAAACATACCACTCTTCTGTTAGTAGATAAAGAGGTGAAACTCTTCCTTTATTGTACCGACTGTTTGGGTTTGAGCCAAGAGGTTTTGCTAAGAATGATCTGCAGACACAAAAGCGATGGGAGCTCGTGGCTAAGCGACACTCCGCTCTCTCCTTAATCTGCCCCGACGCCCTCGCCGTCTTCTCCCTCCTTGTCCAGGGCTGCTGCCATCCAAAAGAAAAGGAAAATTCTCGTGAAAAGTCTTGACAGGTCGCATTAATGACGTTATCGAGGCTGTTAACAGTGCAATACGAAAGAGACACCGAGGGTCTTAGTGGAATACTTCAGTGGCTTTTCTTTTGCGATAGTCTTCTTCCAACTGAGCTGCACTTTAGGATCAGCAGAAACGTAGATATAAAGTCGTGCCAGCATTTTTCATAGTTTCCTGACATTGATGGATAAAGATAAATGGTGGCCTGGACTTGAAACATCACCGTTGGATTTGATCTATGTGTGAACATTCGAGAAGAGCCGTGCTGACTCGCTGTAGCTCTTTGAACATGAGTCGTGTCCGAATGGTGGAGGGAATCCCAAGCAGGTCTTTGTACGTTTGTTCACACGTTGAAAGTCTTTAAGATCTCATGTGGATCTCCTCAGGTCACGGCACGACAGTCTTCCTACGCCTAAAGACCGAGGTCAACGCCACAAACAAACAGTTTTACAGTCCAATCTGTCCCAGCTCGGGGTTTAGTACGTTCTGAAGGATCTTTCAGGGAGATATATGCTGGGTTTTGTTTTGCTTGTAATAATTAGGACAGAACAACTCAAGACATTTACAGTCTGGGCTTTGTTGTCCATTAATGCACGAGACAGCTTTAGACAAGTCAGTGGACGAATATACGTGTGCTGGAGAACCATTGACCTCTGGGAGTTTTTCTCAACCATAGTTCTAACAAAATTAAACTCCTCTGCTGGTGAAAATAAAATGCTTCAGGAGGACAAATGAGTGGAACGACTCGGACTCCACCAAAGGCTGGGTTACACTGAAAACCCTCACAAACTGTTTGTCTGTCAGAAAGTGGTTATAGTTGCTCCGGCAGCATCAGTTACCGTCATGGCTGACTTTAAGCTAAACATACCTGCTCTCGCCTCGTAGTACAGCCTTCTGGTAAAACCACCGTCACCACAACTTCTAAGAGTTTCCAATAATCTGTCTTAAGCCAGTAGTTGATGTGAACAAAAGCAAAGCTCAGAGCAGAACCTTAGCAGCTCTCAGTAAGTGAACAACACTACAAAGACTTGGGATTTCCTCTCAATCAGTGGGTGACTCGATTCACAGACTTACCGCTCATGAGATCCAAAAAGAAAGTGAGACTGTTCATAGAAGACGGAGGTAGAGAAGCTGTAGTCAGAGAAGTGGGTGTCAAGTGCCTTTAAGCCGAGCACTGAACCCCTAAACGACACCATCGGGGGGGATTTATGTTTGTGTGTGTGTGAAGAGACAGATGCCGGTGAAAGTTTTTCTACCTCTACAAGTGGAGAATGATGTTGTGGACCATCCAGACCTCTGTTCACCTGTCAGCGAGCGAGAGCTTGAATAAAGGCAACGAGGAAAGAAATTCAGGGCAAACCTGCAGGGACTTCAGAGGGATGCATAGCCGTGGATGTTACACTTCCAACCCTCCCCTAACCTTTCCCTCAGTGGCAGAAGTATTACTGTGTGTTTAGTTGTGGTACATGAAGCTATTTTAAATACTGTAATGAAAAAGAAATAATATATATGTATTTTAACAGATGTTTTCATCTTTTTCAGTGAGTTCGACGCTGTTAAAAAGACACAAAACAAACAATAGAGCACTGTATTTAAAGTATAGAAAAAACAAGAAAAAAAAGCGCAGATGATATCTAAATGTTTTATAAAAGATAAGTTTAGATTTTGTATGAGATGTGATATTTTGTGTGATTTGTCCACACTGTTATACGATGAGAAATTGAATGTACTGTGACTGCCAGTGGGCATCAAATTGATTGAATAATTAATCAAATAATGAATAAATAAAGTATTGAAATTCTGGATAACCTTCACCTGCTCAGTGTCTGTTTTTATTTTATTTAGATCAGCTGACATGTGGCTCTTTAGGAACAGCAAGAAAAAAACCTGCAGTAACACAGATGAGCAGAATAGTGGCGCTATTGGACAACTACAGGCCGTTTACTGTAGACCAGGAATGTCCACACTGGTTTCCAACGGGGCCAAATTTTATCATTTGAAAATGTCCAGCGGCCAACGATGGCCTTTGACGTACTTTTTGAAGCATAAAAATGACATTCTCTGTTGTATAACAGCTTTATTTTTAATGTCATAACCACTGTCATTTGTTAAAGTGGCAGCGTAACGACATTTAAGGCTTTCTTTCACATTTGGAGAAACAAATAGAATTGGGGACATTTAAAAGTATCGTGTTGCACCTTGTAACTCAGGCTTTTATTGTCATTCTTCTTATGATAAACATGAATTGTGGGTAATGAAATATGGTCACTGTTAACAAGTCATAAATGTATTAAATGTAAATGAATTCTTTTAGTGTATGAACTCGCTCAGGTCTTCTAGAAATTTGACAAAATCTGCTGGGTCAAAAACATACATACAGCAATGCTAATGTTTGGTTTGGCCACTGGCTAAATGGATTAAGGTTTTAGACTGGTCTCCCCAAAGTCATGACGTAAACCTCATCAAGAACCTGTGGACTGTGATGAAGAAACAAATATTTATCAGAAAGCCAACAAAAGTGGTTGAACTGCACCAATTCTGTTCAGAGGAGGGTCAAAGATGCAATCAGATGCATGTGAATGGCTTCCAAAAGCACCTAGTTGAGACAAAGATGACCAAGTATGAGCATTTTTGAGGCAGCAGATTTTGTCACGTTTCCAGAAGACCTACAATGAATCTTGAAAGAACCAAAATGCACGATTGATGTAGGAACTATTGGAAACTCAAGACTGTGGTGATATAGAGATGGTCAGTAACACCTCGGCCTACAGCCGTCACATCTGCTCCAGTTGTTCCTTCAGTCCCTGGTGCTTCTCAGGCTTTCTTCTTTTCCTCCTGATGTTACAGTCAGCTGCCACATCCACCACAGCTGCCCTCTTCTGCTACTCGTCTACCACCACTACAACAGGTTGCTTAGGATCTTAGCTCTGTTGTTCTCGGCCACTTTCGGTGGTTGGTCACACCAGAGCCTGGGGACCTCTGGTCCATACTCAGCACAGATGCTCCTGCACCCTGCCCCATCCACTTGGTTGTCTCTCCGTGTCCCAGCTTGGATCTTGAACCCTGCTGTTATGTGTCTCAGGGGCCTCGTTGCGCCGCCTGCACCTGGAGTCCTGCCTGCTGTGGTCGGCCTCTGCTGCTCTGGTGCTCAGGGCCTGTTCTTGTGCCAACCTCTGTGCCGTCCTTCAGGTCGGCCTGTTCCAGCCACTGGTACAATTTCTTATCACTCCTCAGCAATATCAAACATTTATTTTGCAGAGGCCAGAACACACTGCTCTGACTGTGAGGAAGGACATCGTTACTAAAAGCCAATGTAACAGTAAACCTGTGAGTTGCGTTCACAGTCTTGTGACGGGTTACGTACCTGTGCATTCATTTTTGAAGATGCATCAACAACACATCATTTTAAAATTGCCTTTCACTGTTATTATTCATTGTCTTTTTTAAAGTTAGTATCATACGATGTATTTAGTGACATCATTAGACATGTTCATGCTGCACAAGAAGGTGTGATTTTATCCTGGATGTGTGCATGACTCAAATCAAACACAAAAAGGTGTCTCATGTAAATGAATCAACGATGTGTTTCTTTATTACGTGTGACTGATCTCAGCTCATGCCATAAAACCAATACGACTCATCACAGCGTTCTAAGCTGCTGAGAGCAGCGTGATGATTTTACTACTTAAAGCAACCTTTGCATCAGAGGTTCACTCTAAGCTACCGCTGTGTTGTTGTTTCTGCCGTTATGAGCAGCTAACTTCTTGTTCTTGAGAAGATTAGACGTCTGAAATCAGTCCTAAGACAAGAAGAGACAGATAAATGTGAAAAAGAATCAACAGTTAGTATAACAGTGTGGGTAAGAACAGTAGCTCCATGTTGACAATGCAGACCTCCTTCACTAACTTTAAATAATCAGTGTTGGCAAGTTAGCAGCTAGGATGTTCAGGATCTGTATTTTAAATCTTTGCATTACTATTCTAAACAATTACGACCACGCCAGAGGAGGACACGTGAAATTTATATTCTTCCTGCACTGAGAGAAAAACTGAAAGAGGGCGGCGCTGTCAGTCAAGAGCCAATCAGCTTCCAGTCTGTCAATAAGATAAGTGGCTCAGCAGTGGGCCAGGCCAGGCCGGGCCAGGCTCAGGGATTCCTGGACACTGTTTACTTTCTGCGTGAAGTTGAGGCCGACGGAGAAATGAGCAGCTGGCAGCTGTGAGGCCTCTCAGGACGTCAGACTCCTGCGAAGAAGCGACATGAAGCTGCTGGATGAGCGGCTCTGGTCCCTGTTTCAGCGCCACTGGCAGCAGACTCTCACCTACTGGAGTGTGTTCTTCAGCTTCGGCCTGTGCATCGCCTTCCTGGGGCCCACCATCCTGGACCTGAGATGTCAGACCCAGTCCACCCTGCAGCAGATCACCTGGGTCTTCTTCTCCCAGCAGTTCTTCCTGCTGGTGGGCAGCGGCGTGGGAGGCCTGTTTAAGAGAACGTGAGTGTGGTTAGTGATAAGTGCTGATGTGCTCTATTGTTGTCGCTCACAGGGTGTTGGAAGTGTGTTTTCATATCTGAAGGCATTTGCATAATAGTCCTGCAGTATTTCCATAAAGACTTATTTCATCTGCAGTCATGGGAACCTTGTGCAGTCTGCTGTATGTATTTCAACCAGAAATCTTCATTCAGTCTAATAATACACTGATATAATGAACAGTTGTGTTTTTAGTGCTGGAACATGTGCATATATCTGTGATGATGCTGCAGCAGACTGTATTTATTATTATTCACATTCACAAAGCCCCTGAGTGTGGACTCGCTGTGACCTCAGTGACCCTAAACTTTAGTTATTCTGTTTACATACTACACGGTTCTTTGTCAATTACTTTTTAGCAATCAAGGGAATAAATAAACTTCTTAAGACAAACATGACTTATAGAATATATAATATTAACCCTTCATGCTCGTTGTATGTTGTCGCTTTCAACTGTGGCAAAGAAAGGCGTTACGGAAGTAAGTTTTAAATTATTGTGTTTTAAATCAGGTCAAAAAATGCTTTAACAAACCGGTACAAAATAGTTTAATATTATTTTCTTTCATGTGGCGGTATTATCTATAAGAAATACATGTTGTACATATACAGTGTTGACAGCAGTCGTGGACATCAAGGACATGTCATATTTTTCGACCACTTTTCGACCAAAACATAAAAAGAAATCAAATATTTACATGCAAATAAATAGCATTCTGCCATCTCTGCCACAGGTGCTCACGTGGCAGCATAAATACAGCGTTATAAAAACGTTTAGACGGCGCTTTAGGGCAATAAAATGTTCCGAGACAGTATCCAAGAAGACAAATAAATCAACAGGATTAGTCATTTTACTATTGGGTCCTGCTGGATGAATCATTTGACCGCTGTATAAATTTGACTCATCAAAAAATATGGATTTGAAATCATTTGCTGACCACAGCCACACATTTGACAGAACTCACAGGAGGATTGTTTCAGGTGTGTGTCTGAAACAACTGAACATACATGAGTGTAAACTGGTTCCTACAACAGCCAAACACCCACAAAGAATCTTCCAACAGGCTGCTCTGATACTGTAGTTACTGCCTAAAAAAGGTGAAAACCTGGAGGTTAGTAGCACCTTTTCCTTAAACTTAGATATTTCCTGAACACTTCACGACTGTGTGTCAAAAGACAAATAAAGGTAGAGTCACTCTGACACATCCAGTATTTCAAAACATCCTACAACGTTTAAAGACTTTCTCTTTATTACACTGATTACGCTCTTCAACTCCTATAAACATCTGATGTTTAAGCCTTTATAATCTCAGCTGGTTTGGATCATTCTGACAGTAGCTACAGTTGGTTTTAACCCTCTGGTGGTTACCGACAGGCAGCTGAATGTTTTTCTACAGGTCTTTGGTGAGCGTCCCTTTAGTTTGCTGGATTTTTATCTGGGACAAGGTTAAAGCGACACTGGAAAGTTGGCAGGAAACAAAGCGAATGCAAGGTGGCGACAGCATGGAGGTGTAATGAGGCTGTAGGCTGCAGGCTGTGATAAAGCTGCTGGGTACATAAAAGTTAGTGGAACAGGAGATCATCAAGGTGACTTTACTGAAACAATACCAGAGCTGGAAACCCTCTGTTCCAGCTGGCCTGGGTGGAGAGACAGAATCGTCTTCCTCTGTAGCTTAATCATTGATGCTGTCTTTAAGAGAAGGGTAAGTGAGAAGGGGTAATTAAATCCCCCATTATGATGACTTTATCTGTAATTAGCACTAAATACAACTAATACGACGACTAACAGAAGTGTTTCCCAGTTTGAGGGTAAGACTTTCAAACAAGTTACAGCTAAGTTTTGGTCTTGATTAATAAGTAACAGACTTTTTATTACTCACTAACACACTGAGGAAGCTGCACGTGGACCGGCTGTAAACTAACTGACCCGAAACTTTAGTAATGATGTTAACATGCTGTGCATTTCTTTGTCTCTGACTTTTCTGCAAACAAAGTGACACATAAAACATCGATGATTCAGGCTCATTTCTGTGTCGTCACTTTCAGCTGGGGCAAGAACAGGAGTTAGTGACAGAAATTTAAAATGACTGTGTTTGAAATCAGACCATCAGAACAATAAATACAGTTAACGAGCAGGTAAAGATCAGTATCAGGTCATATTCTCTTCTTACTGCCGACTTCTTATCACTTTCAAACTCAGTTTTGGTCTTTGGTTTATTAATAGGTTTAGGTGGAGGATTGCTGCCACTCCTCATCCTCTTGCTGTACTTCTGGGGATATAAACATTTATATGACTGTGATTTGGACTCACACATTCTTCATGTTGCCACCAGGTTTCAGTCAGAATGTCTAAATACTCTGCGTGATGCTTTGGGTGTCGTGTCGTTCCTCCAGCCTCACGTCCTCCCTGTCAGCCCTGTTCTCCTGCACTCTTCTCATCTCCCTGGTGTTTGCCGTCATACCGCTGTGTCACAATGTGGTGCTGCTGTCCGTTGCCATGGCGCTGGCTGGCAAAGCCATGGGGGTGATCGACACCATCGCCAACCTGCAGCTGGTGAAGCTGTACCAGAAGGATTCAGCCATCTTCCTGCAGGTCAGAAAGGGCGTTCTGTACGACAAAAACATGGTTTCACAGCGTCAGGATTTTCATATGAGCAGTGGCTTACATGTGTGGTGAATATTGATTGAGTTGACCATGTATAAAATCAGGTTAAACATTCATAAAGAAGGTGGGGTCATGACCATTTTTGCATCATTTTCTTTTCACCAATCTGTGGATCGATGTTTAAAGTGCCATAACTTGACAAATAATGTAGCTCAAGTCCTGAAAGTTTGCAGGCTTATTGATATGTGATTTTGTAGCATCAAAGACTATATGTACATACCAATGAGGCTACATGATTTCAGAACTCCAGCTACACTATTTCTCAGGTTATGGCACTTCCAGCATTACTCTACAGATTGGCACACAAAAAAAAAACAATCCAAAAATCAACATGATGGAATTTTGAAAAATTACATCACTTGTGACCAAAAAATTTCAGACGTTTTACTGAATAACAAATGCAAACACAGAAACAATAAATCTGACAAATATGAGAGCGTGAACTTTTTAAAAAATAATTTGGTGAAATGAGGTGGAATGACCTTTATAAAATATTTTTTCACGATGCTGAAACTGAAACAAACACATCTATTATTGGTCAATTACTAGTACTGTAATAATAAGGGGCTGCAAGGTGGATCAGCGGTTAGCACTGTTGCCTCACAGCAAGAAGGTCGCCAGTTCACGTCCCGGTGAGGACACCCAGGATCTTCCTGCGTGGAGTCTCCATGTTCTCCCCGTGCAGCGTGGGTTCTCTCCGGGTTCTCCGGCTTCCTCCCACAGTCCAGAAACATGCTGAGGTTAATTGGTGATTGTAAATTGTCCGTAGGTGTGAATGTGAGTGTGCTTGGTTGTCTGTCTCTAAGTGTAGCCCTGTGATAGACTGGTTACCTGTCCAGGTGAACCTGCCTTCACCCTGAGTCAGCTGGGATAGACTCCGCCCCCCATAACCCCAGTGAGGATTAAGGTGTAGAAATGATGGATGGATGGATTTTGATTTGCCGCAAAGTCTGGTTTAGTGTCAGTGTCCTCATCAGGAGGTCCAACAGAGCTAATAGAGGAGTTAGCCTTTTTGCTCTTTGGCTAAACAGGTCATCATTTGCTTCAATATTAAGGCAATCATTTGTCAAACATGTGGGATGTTGTTGGAAAGTACTGCAGTGATTACGTCATGATTCCTGGGTTTTATAAATGTCTGTAAGTTGATTTATTATGATGTGAAATAAAGCTGTTCAGCTATGGAAACACTTCAGTTGTTTATCCCATAACAGATAACATGAATAAACAGATTCATTAATTACAAAACTGCGTTCAGGTATTTCAAAAATGTGAATCCTATTAACGAGGACAGTGTTTCTCTTTTCTATGACACAAAAAAAGCTAAATTAATAGAATTATGTGTTACTGTACATGTCAAAATCACATCCTGATGTTTACTCTTTGACCCAGGTCAGTGATCTTTAACATTTTTAGAACCCAGACCCTCCATAATCCATGTGGTCTGTGCCCAGGCTTTGCATTTCTTCATCGGCCTGGGCGCGCTGGTCAGCCCCCTGGTCGCTGAACCTTTCCTGGCGGACGACAACTGCGTCCTGGGATCCAACTGGACGACCAACTCCTCCTCGGACCTGGAGCATCTCCGCAGCACTCTGGCCGGGCCCGGAGCCACGCTGCACAACACCTCCCAGTATCCTCTGCACACCGAGGGCAAGATCATGACCCGGGTGTCGTACGCCTTCTGGATCATGGCTCTCATCAATGTGAGCTCGTGTCAATACTAAATGTGTAGCTAACACTACAGTATGCTGCCCTAAAAAGACAAAACACAGCACGGTTTGTCCCAAAAGAGTTCAGATTATTAACCTTTTACAGCTTACACACAGTTTAACCTAAGAGCCTTCAAACTACAACCTGTTTCTTACTGTAGTTTCTGCTGTGAGGCTGCACGATGCTACGTAATACGGCCATTTTTATCCAGATAAACAAGTGCCACTAAAAGGCAAACTGTGTAATTAAATGTAACATTCAAACACTGTGTATAATTAGCTGGAGATGCTGATGGCTTCTTGGACTTGCAGGCAATAAGAAGAAAAAAAAAAACAGCACTTAGCAACAGTGATTCATCCTATTCGGGTAAAAAAACTCATGCAAAAACTTTGTTGTGTAATTTATGGCTACAGTTTCCACGCAGTGTTGAACAATTTCCACAAGGCAAATTACCCAAATGGAGTTAAATAACATCATTACACGCTGTCTTTGCATTTCTTCAGACGGTTACCGACTGTCTTACAGCCACTCAGATAAAATGATAAGCCGCAGAGCAGAATTACATTTGACATCATCATGTGTTTGACTTAGACCTGATAAGACGGCCTGGACTCTGCTTTTATGACATGAGCGTTTACAAATCGAATCAGCTGACAGGAAGTGTTGCCTGTCCCCTCAGTGAACAATAGTGTCTTTGTGTGTTTGGCAGCTCCCTGTGCCGGCGGCAGTGCTCGCATTGATGTACCACGAGAGGCTGCTGCCTTGGTCCGGCAGCAGTCCACGTCTGCTCAACAAGGAGTCTCTGTCCAGCTCGAACCTCGCCGAGGACAGCGAGCAAGGTAACGCGTGAGCTCTCGTGACCTCTCTGCTCAAATGAAAACGACAGAGCTCTGAGTGTCCCTGTCTCTACAGGACACGGGAATGTGTTTAGCTGCTGTCACCCCTCCAAGCTCCGGGGTCGCCCTGCTACGTTCTTCATCCTCCATGTCGTGGGTGGAGCTATCCTCTTCATCACTGATGGAATTATAGTGAGCTTTCCCGTCAACGCTACACTCACATACACTATGCTCACTCTGAAGGGGGGGGGTAAGGAGGCCAGCAATTAAATCACTCACATCCCATTACGACTGACTGACAGCTGCATCAAAAATCCCACTCATTCTCAGGTCAAGAACTTGATTCAAAACAGTCAAATTTGCACCTATATTAAAATTTTACTGTGGCTCAGGATGCAGCACAAGTGATGTCTGTAGCCCCAAAAGAACCTAGTGAACCCCACTGTGGCAGGTAGGAGCACTAATGACTTGCATAAAGAGGAGGAGGAGCAACAAACCCCCAATAGAAATCCAAACTCAGGTGTTAATGGCTCCTTAAGGATATAAGCATCTGGAACTCCCAACTAGTCAGTCAGAGCTGATGAAGCCTCTTGGATGAGAGGTGGAACGTCTTCAAGGAACTCAAGCAGGTCCAGTTGTTACGATTAATCTACCAGAACAGTGATGTCTGTACATGAAAATGCACCAGTCCACGCAGAAGTCATGAAAAACCCTCTTGGACTCGTTTGAGCATCAAGACGCTTTCATGTTTTCTTCAGTATCAAAGGATTCCAGTGATTGTTGTGGTGAATATTGATTTAAATCATTATTCCAGACCCCTGCTCCTGCTAAACTGCCGGCTTTGTTGTCCTGCAGGGCTCCTACGCTGGCTTCGTCTACACCTACGCCGTGTCCCCTCCTCTGCTGATGGGCCACAAGACGGCCGGTTGTCTGGACAGCGTGTTCTGGGCCTCCATCACAGCAGGAAGACTGGCTTCCATGTACCTCTGCTACAGATATACGCCACCCAGGCTGATCGCCTGTAGTCTGGTATGGATCCATATTTAAAAGGACAAATCCACCCCGAGGAGCATTTTCTACTGAAAGCCATAAAATCTAATGCAAACCATTCCAGACAAATATTTGAGCTGTGTGGGGATGTGGATGATGAGATTAGGCGGCACCGTTGTGAGGAGGATCATTGTCTAAGTACACATACGTAGACCTTTGAGCTAAAAATTTTCAGGCAAGGAAACTTCCACAGGCTTTAACAATGGCAGAGGTCAGAATCACATGACTTCATCCAGCCAATCAGCGAAGTCACAATGGCCACTGCCCAATCACGAGTCAGCCAAAATTATATTTTGACACAAGTGTCATAAGTAAGTCTGACCGGTGATTTAGAAATAAATGTTCCTTCATCTTTATATGTGTATTTTTTATAATCATTTATCCAGATATTATTTGGATTTTTTTTCTAAATTAGAATTTTTTTTAAAAGTCGAAAAAGAAAAAAATGTCCCCTTATATCCACCAATAACATTCCAGGGTTGAAATGTGAAATGTCCATTTCAACAAGTGCCCCTGTAAAGGATTAACGTTTATTTGAGGCACTTTAAGAGCACTGCCATCGACTTCTTCTGTCTTGGACTCCATCTGTCCACCTCTCTGTTACTCACTCATTCAAATCACACAACAGCTACTTGGATGTATGTAAAACCTGGCCTGGCTACTAAAGCTCCACTCCATGTTTAAGCTCAGTTAAGCCAAAGCTGGTCTCTTCACATATATGTCACACCATGATCAGTCAGCTATGGGCAGCCATGTTTTATACATTTGTTAAAATAGCTCAGCTAGGAGCACAAACTGAAGATCTAGAGGTCCCTGGTTCAGTCCGGGGCACTGACCCTGTTTTAATTGCGGGTTTGAGCAGCTTTTAAGCAGGCTGGGATCAACAGAACTTGGTCACTTGTGGTTGTACGTCTAGAAGCTGTGCAGACACTGTGGCTCATTAGCGAGCAGAGCCAAAGCTGACTACAAAAAACACTCTGGCTTATTTGTGTTTGCTTTAAACCATCACAGTGGTTTTAGCTGATGCTGCTTCTCTCAAAATAGCGTCAGGTGGATTGTTTTAGTGGAACGACTGCATGCAGGGAGACGAGCGCTGTCATTAGATAATTAAAACCAGCAGAGCTGCCTAACTGGAGCCGGAACTGTTCCGTGTGGCAGGCTGCTGACCCAGAGGTTGTTGTTCCTCATAGGGAAGTGAATTTTCAAAACAGTGACACATAAACAGCAGAGGGAGAGGAGAAAGCCGTCTGACGTGACCGGCCAATGGCAGGCTTACACCCATAGTTTACATTCAGAGAGTCAGACGAGTGCAACTCGTGTTCCAGCTTTTGATTTCAGGTTAACAAAATAAATGGACACTTTTGCTGAGTCGTGGTCCATCTTGTGCTCTGTGTTTGTGTTCCTCTCAGGTGGGAGTCATCGTGGTCCAGTGCCTGTTGTTGATTTTCTACACCAGCAGTGTGTTTCTCTTCATCGGTACCTGTGTGCTGGGCCTGTGCATCAGCAGTGTGTTTCCCTCCATGCTGGCCTTCACAGAGGACATCCTGGACTACAAAGGTACACAAACACAAGCGCATTCATTCACAAAAAAGCAAGTTTGGAAGGCAAACACTGTATATGGAGCTCTAAAAATAACTTCAATATCAACAACACTAATAC
>NW_007579873.1:82832-84122 GCF_000690725.1 Stegastes partitus
TAGAAATCCAAACTCAGGTGTTAATGGCTCCTTAAGGATATAAGCATCTGGAACTCCCAACTAGTCAGTCAGAGCTGATGAAGCCTCTTGGATGAAGGTGGAACGTCTGCAAGGAACTCAAGCAGGTCCAGTCGCTACGATTAATCTACCAGAACAATGATGTCTGTACATGAAAATGCACCAGTCCATGTAGAAGTCATGAAAAACCCTCTTGGCCTCGTTTGAGCATCAAGACGCTTTCATGTTTTCTTCAGTATCAAAGGATTCCAGTGATTGTTGTGGTGAATATTGATTTAAATCATTTAAACCTAATCTTGGTAAAGAAATCAAAAACAAGCAAAGATATATAGATAATAAACATGGACGGAACTGCTCATGGTACCACTTTTCATAACATTACTTGAAGCACTATTAGTTGGAAAACCATGATTGTTTTTTAGCCCAGTAACAATATTATACGACTCTTCCAGTTGGAACTACTATTGGAGTGGTTTCACATGTCATAGCTGCTCAATGCATGTTCAAATATTGGCCACAAATGCAAAAAAAATTGAATCTCAGTCATTTCTTTTCTCAGAAAGTATGACTCTGAATGGCACTATACTGTACATTTTAAAGCTCCCGTTGGTGCCAGTCACAGGTAGAACATCACCATCATATCACTAGTTTATATTATTCTGTCAAAGCAGGGTTTTACTATTGTAAACCATACATACATATCAGTGAACCTACAACATTTCAGGACTCTAGCTGCATTATTTCTTCAGCTGTGGTGCTTTAAGCATTGATCCACAGATTGGTACAAAGAAAGGATGCAAAACTCAACACGAGCCCTCCCCTCTTTAAGAATTTTTAACTCAAAAACTAATGTGACCAATGACCTCTGATTATCAATTCAATCACATTATCAACTCAATCAATATCCGCCACTTTTTTTTTTTTTTTTTTTTAATGACAAATTGAAGATGACCAGACGTGGAGCATTCGGTCTCCTGAGGTGGAACGACCCCCATACATCACAAACTGCTAAAAGCTAGTTCAGCATACATTTACTGCCACCAACTTGTCAAAATGTAGATAAATATGGGATAATTCCACACCATAATTCACAGGGAGACATCAGCAACATGACTGTGTACGACTGTTTTTATGCAAAGTATCATCGACAGTAAATAAAAACTAGACCGACACAGGGTCCAGACCCCTGCTCCTGCTAAACTGCCGGCTTTGTTGTCCTGCAGGGCTCCTACGCTGGCTTCGTCTACACCTACGCCGTGTCCCCTCCTCTGC
>NW_007579874.1:0-19782 GCF_000690725.1 Stegastes partitus
TGAGTTTTAGTTTTTCAGCTCTAAATACTGCGAAGTTGGTAAAATTTCACCATGACTGTACAACCCCTGGTTTTAGGGGATTTTTTAGGGATTTAGAGTTTTACTCTGCAAACCAATAAACTTCTGTTGTTAAGAACCCCTTCAGGAAGAACAGGCTGTCCGAAGTAATGGCAGAAGTGAACAGCTTTTATTCTACACCTCCAAGTTTAGAACAAGCACAAAGCACAATAAAAAGGGATTTTCACCATATGGGACCTTTATTGGTGGCAGTGTTCAAGAGGAGAAGACTGCGACTTGACCAGAATATCAAGAGAGCAGAAAAGGTGGTGATTGTTGTCCTCTGTGAGCTTAATGAATCAGCATTTACTCTAATATGACTTGCCAGTTCTTGCATCGCTGAACGCAACCCTTTCACATTATACTGAGTCACTACTTTTGAGTTAATTTTTACAAAACATTGGTAAATTTTGGTTTAAATCACATGCAACTGATGAATTATCTATGTTACGTTGGTTGTAGTTGAGGTAATTGGGCTTTTTCTGGCACAAATGTTAGAAAAAACAAAGTTAAATTGATAAATATATTTTTTAAAATAAATGTAAATTGCTGGTGCTGTGCTTTTACCAAGAATATTTTAACTGACATTTCCGGATTGCTTTTTGTATATTTATAACTAAATTATATGATGCATTATAATAGCATAATTACGTGAGTGCACATCCAATTTCTAAACATTACATCCAGAACCTAATTGTGGTGAAGGTTTGCGAACGTTCGTGCATACAACGTGATATATTTCCACTGTAGGAGAGAAATCCCTCCACGACCCAAATGGAATTATTCACCAAACACCGGGTGAGAAGCACAAATCATCACCACCATGATGGATTGTACATTTCTCTGGGCATGAACAGCAGTGTGTCTAACTCACCGTCAGCGGGAATGAGTGATGTGCACCTCCTATTTTCAGCACAGACTAAGACAAAATTATCTCTGTTTTCCTACAGCATTTGCCCACATTTCTCTTCCTCATGTTCACACTTCTGGTCTGGCTCCCTGCTCCCCTGTGATGATATATAGCCATGGTAGGGGTGTACTTTAAAGTGGCTGGATTTACATCACAATGGAGTGTACAGGGCTGTGAGGCATGAGCAGAGTCATTGAAAGGTTAGATCCACAGCCGAGCCTCTCTCAGGAGATAAATGGGACAAGAACAGAGTTTTCAAAGATGCTTATGTGAACAGAGTAAGCAATTCTGAGGGAAGCAATCGACAAAACACTTGAGATGTTTAATCCCCTATTCATCCAGAGAGCGTGGACGAGGGACCATAAAATGTGAAATGCAATATAGCTTTTCTCTTTTTTTTTTCTTTTTTTTTCTTGTGTATGAGGGGAGAGACGGAGGATGAGAGAAAAGTCTCTTAGACACTGAATGTTTCTCTAAGAGCCACATTAGATTAGACCGGCCGGCTAAGTGCTTTCCATCGCAGACCGCTCCTTAAAAACTTATGGTTTCTGCTAAAGTCTGGCTCAAGTGACCGAGTGCACAGCTCCTTCCTGGCTTTAGGTTGCATTATCCTCCTGCTTAGCAGTGAAGCATGACTTCATTTACTGGCAAATAAAAATGTTATGGTGTTTTGATGTCTGGGATACAACTCATTTTCACCAAGCAGTTCAAGTTGCCGGTCAAAATGAATACTTTTCATATTAACAACGGGTCTCATGACTTGTTTGTGAACGGGGCAGTGGAGGCAAATGTCAACCTGCTCTGCAGCCTCGGCTCTACTGAGCGTTTTAGCATCTTTTAGCGTATTGTCTTGGTTTTGTGGTCTGTAACTTGTGTGTTTTCCTGCAAATACAGCAGGAAGTTGTCTTCAGTTAAAAAGGTGCCCGACACCAAACAGATGAAAGACAAGATTAACAGCTGGCTTACCAATAATATATTTTAGCAATTAGTAGCCAAGAGGTATGGCTGTTTCTCTTGAAAGCTGGCACAGATAGAGTGAGAAGGAAAGTAAATAGAGACTTCATTTTATTATATGTTCAGAAACACGACTGCTAAGTACACGATTACGTCAATTTTTTTTTGTCTGCTGGATGTAAGACAAAGTGGCGCCTATGCTTAGCCCAACAGCAGGCCTGTTCTAAGCAAATCGCCTTTACAAACCTTTTAATTGCTACCTCTCCAGTATCAACTGATGCTAATTATCAAGTATCTTTGGTATCTGGTGAACATAGCAAACCATTTACAGCTTTACATACATTTGAAGCTTTGCAGCATCAAACAGTTAAAAGGCAAGTTGTTGCATTTAGCAGCTAACAGCTTCTAGAGTTGGTGAAGACCAACTGAGCTGGGGAGGGCGAATACAAACTTTATTACATGTTTAGAAACACAACAGAATAAATTAAAATAATGATAATTTAAGTCCACTGGATGTGTGATGGTTGCTAACTGTTTGCTAATGAGCACTGTTCTTACAGCAATGATGGCTCAAAGCAGGTGGCTGGGTTTTCTTTTTTCTTTAAAAAAAAAAAACTCTTAAAAGCAACTGTATTCTTCTTGCACAGCTGCTTACTATCAGAGTTTGCATCTACTGAACACAGTGGCTCATTTAGCAGCTAAAGAGTCAGATATTCCCTGAGGAGTTGGTGGAAAACACAAAGCTAAAAGCTAAGCCTCATAATACTGGGTTGATGTTTGATAGGCGATCTAGAACAACACTCCAATTAGCTTCGTATCTGCCGAACGTGAGCAACTACAACATTACTAAATCAAAGTCTGTATACAAATGTGTGTACAGTGGCCAAAAGGAATCACTTAATGGAGTATATACACAAATACAATTCTAAGCAAAAGCAGTGTTTAGGTCAGAAACATTGTGGTATCAAGTCATTGCGGGCTTGGACAGGGTTGGGCCACGAGTCTCATCAATTAGCAACAACATTACAACCAGTGAAGTGACAAACATCATCTTATTACAGTGGCACCACAGTATGGCGGCAGAAAGTGAACAGTCAGATCTTAAAGTTTATGTGTTAGAAGCAAGAAAATGGGCAGCGTACGAATCTGAGAAACTTTGACAAGGGCCAGATTGTGACATCCTTACAACTGGGTCAGCGCATCTCCAAACAATAGATCTTGTGGGGTTTTCCCAGTATGCAGTGATTTATCCTTACCAAAACTGGGTCAGGAAAGGACAACGGGTAAACCGGTGATGGGGTCAAGGACACCCATGGCTCACTGATAAATGTGGGGAGTGACTGCAAGTCAGGGTGGTCTGATCTCACAGAGGAGCTACTGCTGCACAAATTGCTAAAAAAAAAAAAAAATCTTAACTCCGGCTATGATAGAAAGGGGCCAAAAAACCCAGTGCATCACAGCCCGCTGAGAACAGAATGGTCTGAGACCCCTTGAAGATCCCTGTCCAGAGTATGGAGCAATGGAAGAATGTGGTGTGGACTGATGAACCATGATATCTTTTGTGCCATGTGGGTTACGGGGTGTTTGTGGAAAGACCCGGCCTCCAAAATCCCCAAATTCTAATTCTACCAAACATCTACAGCAGGGGTGTTGAACTCCGGTCCTCGAGGGCCGCAGTCCTGCAAGTTTTAGATGTTTCCCTCTTCCAACACACATGATTCAAATGATCAGGATCGTTATCAGGCTTCTGCAGAGCTTGATGATGAGCTGATCATTTGAATCAGGTGTGTTGGAAGAGGGAAACATCTAAAATATGCAGGATTGCGGCCCTCGAGGACCGGAGTTTGACACCCCTGATCTACAGGATGTGTCTAGGAAACAAATCCGATCTGCGGAAGCTCAATCTCGTAATTTCCTGGATTTAAAGGATCTGCTGCTAACGTCTTGGTGCCAAATACCACAGGATACCATCGGAGGTCTTCTAGAGTCCACATCTCAGTGGGTCAGAGCTGTTTTGGTACAACAAGATGGACCAACACAGTGTTACTCAGGTGGTGTTAATGTTGCTGCGTGGTGGAAATAACAAATACACAATATATTCCAATCTGCAAATAGGTGCCTTAGAACATCATCATTTCATTAGTGAGGATCTGCACAGATGTAAATGGTTGGCTATCAAAGCTAATGGATATCAGGATGCTCAGTAATGGAAGAGGATGAGTAGGCGGACTCGACTCAGAGATGTGGTAATTAACAGGAGCAATTCACCAAGTTGAGTTGAACTCCATGGAAGTGTTCGGTGACATAAATGCTTTGTTTGACATTGACGTGAATGCAGACAATACAGAAAGTAAAGCCCACTCACAGAACTCACACATAGGTTTTTAGAGCCAGGCTAAACTTCCCTCCAAAAATGGGAATGAGGAGACGAGATGCTCTACGGCCCACACCACAACAGCCTGGAACATAACAGCTCCATCACACCTTTATTTTCTTTATAAAACCACTGTGAGAACATTTTCTTTGTCTCATTTTTAATTTGTGTGCACACTGCCCAATTACATCCTTACCTAAACTTGAAAACAAAAGTGCACTCACAGTCTTTAAAGTTTTAACAGTGTCTCACCTTAAATGCAGAGAATTTTAAGTACTTGGTTTTAATTTTCAGTTCCTAGTTTTTCTTGTGGTTAAGTGTATGTGAAGACGCACAACACTCCATGAAATATCCTCATGTTGATGTGGTAAGTTTTCCAAGAATGACGTGGCCACCTCATTATTCCATCAACCCCTTGCATTTTGGGGTTGCCTCCCATAGCTGGTTCAAATACGTTTCTCACTCCTAATGAATCACCACCACAGCTCCCTCTGTGGATCAGCGACACTTTTCAGGAACCTCTGGGTGGTTAATTGGTGCCACGGGGACGCTGTTTTCAGCTGTCCGGAGTTTGAAACATAGCGCACCCCTTAATCATTTCTCCTCTGATTCAAATAATTAAAGCTATGGATTGATAAAGGCACGTAATGACAGATGACACTTAATTAGAGATAAGATGAGGTTATGTTACAGCGGGGCTTTCGTTCGGCTGTCTCCCACTTAGCTTTCCTGATTGGCTTTCCCTTTGAAGTTTACTCCCTTCACACAAATGCCCCCTCTTCCTCCTGAGCCCGACTGATGAAGATATACAGTATCTCTGACAGGGGAAGAAGCTGCAGGGCTCTTTTCTTTACATACTTTGGTCTGTATATGTCATTCAAGAGGTGATACAAAGGCGTTACAAAGACGCTGCGCCCAGATCTCCAAGGCTTTTCTTAAGTCTCCCTGGCAAAGGCGGACATGAAAAGGCTCCAGAGGAAGCTTTAATATGCTTTTTTGCTTCACTTGTCATGGACTGTGACAACATGTGTAGTTAGTGGGAACAAAAGCCTGAGGTAGCAATATTTTTCTTCCTGTAAGATGAAAGCTAAAGACAGCAACAAGTAGATGTGCTCTGATTTCACTTTCCGACCTAATTAGAGGCCAGAGATGTATGAGTATCATCATATTGAAATGTCTACCTCGCAGGTTCAAGCTTTGGCACGTTACAGAAATGATTAACTTTAGTTGCCAATACAGTATTTGCTATGATGATGTGCAGAGTGTTTGGGGTACACTGCAAATAAACAAATAGCTTCACAATTTGGTAAATATGCTTTTGTGCAGAGTGGAGTTATCATATGGTTAGCTTATTAACATAAAGACTAAATGAATGATTGAACATGTAAACCATAAATTAACAAAGGCATTTTGTCTTGTCTGAATTTTGACACCAAGCTTTTCCTTTTTATTCCAAATGTATTGGTTCCAAATATCAGTATTGTTGATTACTAGTATTCAGAATCTGTTCTAAAACACACACACACACACACACACACACACACACACACACACACACACACACACACACACACAAAACATAATGCCAAATTCTTGCTAGATTTGGTGATTTTAAGACCAGTTTAGCAGCTTTTAATCAGGAGTCTAGCAGCTTTCTAGCCAAATATTAGCCACCCTGCCAAATAATGTGACTAAACACAGATGTACATCTTAACATGCAGTTATGAATTATTTGCTGGACTTAACCTACATTAAAAGTATGTAGTGAGTTACTTTTTTAAATGAATCCTCAAACAGTCATGTTTACTTTTACATGAAAAAAGTACTAATTAGTGAGTTTTAAGCCTTTTTTTTCTTTTTTTTTTTTTTTTACAAAAACCAATGCAGGCTAGTTTCAACCACTCTTTATGCTAAGCTAGGCTAACCATCCCCCACATCAGTTAACACAGACAAAACCTCTCACAAAGAAAGCAAATGTGCATATTTCCTGAAACACGATTCCCAACTTCCCCTGCAGAATTAAGACATTTTGTCCTGTTTTTCCTAGTTTACTCAATTATTCCACCAAAGTCCTAAAACACCACGCACAGTGTACGGTTAAAATCCATCTCTTCAAATGAAGCATCAAAGGAAACACGACACAATGTAAACAAATGTTTTTCCATTTACACACTGTGTTCACTGGTCAGCTGGTCTAGATAAGGTTTGCATAAACAAGCTTTGACTGTATGGATTAGGACTTCATGGCTACAATTTGCATAATCATGGTGTTACATAAGAATAATGAGCTTATTTCATATTCACTTGAGCTTATTTCATATTCATTTTTGGAAGCAGGTCGAGTAAAATCGTCTGCATTGGGAGAATATCTGTGGGATTTTGCAAATACAGGACTGAAGCCCAGATTCATTTAAAGATGTGTGAAAACGCAGCCTTTTTTATCGTGTGCTTGTTGTGCATGCTGTCAATTATTGCACATACGGGAGAATATGGACCTCATGTTGCTCTTAAGGAATATATGTAGAAACAGTGAGGGGGGGGCAACACAATAGGGTATTCAAGTCAAGGGAGAGGAAGCCTTGCTGTCCCTGAGCCTTCGTCTCTGTCTATGTCACGATGATTTACAATAAAGCGCAGAAAGACTCAGTATGTGGGCTGCTGCATCAACATAATCTGAATTCTACTGCAGCTGCTGTGAGGCACGCACAACCTTGGGGCTGTATTAAAATAAAAGGATTCCTGTGACTGGGTTCCCTTACCTTCATGCTTACATAGTGTGAAGTCATAGCTGTGGTGTTCCTCATGAAAATCTCGTTAGCATATAATGTTTCGGAAAGTTTCATTCTGCAATTCGACACCACTGGGATGCAATGTTGGATTTCTTACACAGACAGTAACACTATGTAGGAGCCATAATTGATAGCTGCTGTCTGCTTTATTGCTTTTCTGAAATTATAAAATGAATCCTGTGCTATCTTTTACAATTCAGAGATGCCACCTTTTTGTTCAATCATCGTTTTAAAATGATTTTGCGGCCCAATGCGGCTGCTTTTGCTGAAAAAAAAATCCAATATTTCAAAAGACATCATTCCTGAGACTAAATACGGGGTGCCAGAAATTAGTTTGGACTTTCTGAGTAATTTAAATCTGTGGATAAGAAAGTTATTACTGAGAGAACTCACCCTCTCTTCCTCCTCTCTGAGGTCCGGCATGGTGCTGACACACAGCGTCACAGCAGTGATGGCTACAAATATCACTGACAGACAGGCGAAGATCTTCCCCGGCAGGCCAGAGTGGGGGTTCTCCACCATGTCCCTCAGCCTCCGCATGCAGCCCCCCGTAAAGGTTTCTTCTGGCCCTCCTGGAGGCTGCTGGCTCTCCTCACAGGACTGTGGCGAGGTGAGCTCGGCCTCCTCCTCCTCCAGCCTCTGCTGCTCCTTGTACTCCTCCTGTCTGAGTCGCAGCTTCCTGAGGCAGCACCAGTCCAGGTTGTTCTCCTCCACCCCCCAGTACAGCAGCTCCTCCTGGAAGGACAAGGCGCACATCTCCCTCAGGAGCCTCAGTTTTCCTGCTGCCAAGAAAGTCACAATGATGCGAAAAGCAGACGGGCTTCGGTCGAAAAAATACTCATTGCGGCTGCCGTCATAGTCGTCGCACACGTCCATGATCTCGGCTTCATTGCTGCAGCTGCGCAGCTTGCCCAGTCGGGTCAGGGGGAAGTCATCCAGCGTGGACCAGGGGATGTGGTACTTGATGCCCCCCACGTTGATAATGGCTGCCCCGTCTGCCAGGCCGATCTCAGCTCCATCTTGTTGGCGGGGCTGAGGTTGGAGCAGGAGCTGGGCTCGCTTGTAGAACAAACCCTTCTTGGATGTGACCTCTTGTGGGTTCTCCACACGATTAAAGCGGAAAGTGGTGAACTGGTGTTCAGTGCTGCCTGCCAGGAAAGCCACCTCCTGGTACATCCCTGCAACTCTGCTGGGGGACCCTGTCCTGCACAGTGCGATTGGAGGGGGGCTTCAGCAGGTGTGTGAGGGGACGGGGAGCTGTTCACCCATTCAGCAACACAGCACGTCTCTGTAAGACAGAAGAGATAAACACACTTTTCAGTTATATTGTGGATCTCCTACTGTTATGGATTGCAGGTCTTGATCCAGTCCAACCAATCTAAATTTAACACTGCTGACATTTGAGCGAATGGAGAGCTGCAGAACAACAATGTAAGAAGTTAATATATTAATACTACGATACTAAGAACAATGTGCATGCATGAGGTGAAGTAACCAGCACATAGAGAATAAGAAACTTATAGAAGTGTCACTGACTGTGTAACATGGATCGATGATGTAGACAGGTGTGCACCTGTTTATTGCCGACCATGTGAACAAAATTACATTTGTCAATGTCTGACAATCTGATCTGGTCAATATTCATGTATTGTATATAATCTGACATTTGAATCTAGATTGTATTGTGAATATACTCCATCAATTCTACCTGCTGGTCCATCCATTTGAACATCCATTGATGACTGACCAGTAACTGTATCTATGTCTGTATCCATCCATCAGTGATATCCACAGAAAGACAAATACAGTTGTGCGCATAAGTTTGGGAGATATTTGTGATTTTTTTTGGCCATTTTTCAGAGAATATGACTGATAAGAGTCTCATGGTTAGTGGTTGGGTGAAGCCATTTATTGTCAAACAACTGTGTTTACTCTTTTTAAATCCAAATGACAACAGAAACCTGATCAAAAGTTTACATACCTTGGTGATTTTGGCCTGATAACATGCACACAAGCTGACACAAACGGGTTTGAATGGCTGCTAAAGGTTCACATCCTCACCAGTGATCTGATTGCTTGTAATCAGTGTGTATAAAAGGTCAGTGAGGTTCTGGGCTCCTGACAGACCCTTACATCTTTCATCCAGTGCTGCACTGATGTTTCTGGATTCATGGCGAAAGCAAAATAGATGTCAAAAGATGTGCAGAAAAAGGTAATTGAAATATAAAACAGGAAAGAGACATAAAAAGATATCCAAGGAACTGACAATGCCAATCAACAGGGTTCTAACAAATAGAAAATGAGGGATTCTGCTGAAACCAAACCACGGTCAGGTAGACCAGCAAAAATTTCAGCCACAGCTGCCAGGAAAATTGTTCGGGATGCAAAGAAAAACCCACAAATAACTACCTGAAATACAGGACTCTGAAAAAAAGTTGTTTCAAGATGCACAATAAGGAGGCACTTGAAGAAAAATAGGCTGCATGGTCGAGCTGCCAGAAGAAAGCCGTTACTACGCAAATGCCATAAAGCATTCTGCTTACAATACACCAAACAGCACAGAAAAAAAAGTCTCAAAACTTCTGGAACAAAGTCATTTGGAGTAATGAGAATAAAATTTTACTTTTTAGTCACAATCATAAATGTTTCACTTGTACAGGAGCCAACAAGGCCTGTGATGAACCGTTCCTGCTGTGAAACACGGAGGTGTTTTGCTGATGTTGTGAGGATGCATGAGCTACAAAGGCACAGGACACTTGGTCAAAACTGATGGCAAGATGAATGCAGCATGTTATCAGAAAATACTGCAGGAAAATTTGCACTCATCAGCCCAGAAGCTGTGCTGAGACGTACTTTCCAACACGTTCCAACACGTTCCAACATGACAACGACCCAAAACACGATACCAAGTCCACCTGTCAGTCTGACAGCAGAATAAAATGAAGGTTCTGGAGTGGCCATCTCAATCTCCTGACCTCAGTATGAGTAAGCCACTCTGGGGAGATCTAAAACATGGAGTTCATGCAAGACAGCCCAGGAATTTACAGGAACTGGAGGCTTTTTGCCAAGAAAAATGGGCAGCTTCACCGTCTGAGAAAATAAAGAGCCTCATCCACAACTACCACAAAATACTTCAAGCTGTCACTGATGTTAAAGGGGGCAATACATTGTATTAAGTACTGGGGTATGTAAACTTGTGATCAGGGTCATTTGGGGAGTTTCTGTTGTCAGTATGATTTAAAAAGAGTAAACACAGTTTTTCTCTGATCAGTCATATTCTCTGAAAAATGGCCCAAAAAATCACAAATTCTGCCAGGGTATGTATGAACACAACTGTAGATGTCCACAAGAACCAAGAATCTCTCATGGATGGAGAGAAACAGATAACATCATAAGATCCAACAGACTGCTGCGTCCATGATCTAATTGTGGATAAGCAGCAGTGGATAATGATCTACCTAAAAATGTTATTAAGGCTGTAAATATTTTGACATAGTATGACAGTTATCACTAAGGATGATCAAATGAGTCTCATCTTTGTGGGTTTTGATGGTGAAAATGGAGAAAACAAAGCCCTGAAGGAATATTTTTCCTTTGAAAGTCTCAAAGTTCTGGGAGATTTTGGTGGAAACACAGCTAATGTCACTAAACATTTTACAAAGGTATGCAAATTACTTTGATTGTGCCCTTTTTGACCACCAGGCCATCAGACTGGAGTTGTTTGTTTTTGGGTTTTTTTGCCGACTTTTATTATTCAAGCAAAGCCCTGATATTATTTGTCACTTACATCTCCAGTCCAGCTGAGTATCATATCTTCAGGCTGTGAGAGGAAACCCAGTCACCATCCAACATCATGGCTTTTAACTCGCTCTCTTGATTGACTGAAAACAGAGAAACAGTCTTTCAAAGAAGACCCACAATTCAAGATAGTGTGATTTATTTTTTTTTGATGGGAAGGTCAAAAACATATTCTTTGAAGTCAAATTGCAATAAAAGCTCAAAGAAAAGCAGCTTGATGTCATGCTGCGGTTTAAACCCAATGCAAAGAAATAAAATAATAATTCATTACCAGGCTGTGGAACAAAGTGCTCTTTAACATACTGCAGGAAACGTACGCCGCCATGCAGACCTAATCACAGCACCCAGAGCTCAATGTGGACAAAAGGAGACTCGTAGCTGCTATATGGAACACGTGGCATTAACATATGTTCAATATTTAATCTGCGTGCTTATGCTGTGTTTATTTTTTATTTTATAGGGACACTCAGTCTATTATTTAAAACATTCCTGCTTTGATGAACTATAGCCTGTATTCTTAAGATGCAAAGGACACCAGCTGTTAGTAATACAGGCTGTATGCTGTGGCTGTCCGCACACATCTTTTAAAGCCTAAAATTGAAAAATGTAAACTCCCAACAGTTGCAGCTTATTAACCTAATCCATGTGGTTACTCTTCCTACACATGCTGATGCTGCTCTTAGTATTTGTGGAATAAAAACACAGAATTTAAAGCTTTCCTTATTCATGTACTGCTCTTTTGTTGTTAGTAGTGAAAATATTTCATTTGTAACGCAGGAAAATGTTGGAAATAAAAGAACCAAAAAAAAAAAGGGGGAGAAACTTCTTTTTAAAAATGATTTTCCCTCAGATAAATCTAAAAGTTTTTTATTTACAGGTAACGATATGATTTCCAGATGTACCTGTTTCTATAGAGCAAACACTGACCTGCTCTTGTAAAACCTTTCTCAGCAGATTGACCCAGAATCCATCACGATCAAGCACATACATGTCTGCTTTTACAAGTTTCTGATGGAGTTTTTGACTCCACCGAGACGCTGATGTTAGATTCCCTGCTGTTCCTGCTGAATCAGAACAGTGTCATCATTCGTTCACGCAGCGAAACGTGTCAGTCTGTCTGCACTTCGTTTCTCATCCTCTGAAAAAGCTCTTTGGATCCAATAAGAAGTTGTGTTTTCTTTACAAGTCGAGGCATTTCTTGTGTTATTTACCACGAGTATCTGGATACGCGATCCAGATATGTACAGCAACCGGGCCTTTGCTCGCTAACGATGGCTGCACTGGACCCGAGGCAACGGAGCGGATGCAGGGAGGCTCGCAAACATCATCACAACAAATTAAGAGCAGGAGCCCTGCAGCTATCCTCAGCGTTTGCTCCTCTATTGTGAGGCCAATTATCCTGAAACAGGTCGCTTTCTCCCAGGGAGGGTTCAGAGAGCAGCACCTCCACAGCGGCTCGGCAAAGTGCTTCTGACAGGAGCAGTTTATTGAGGATGACACTGCACCCAGGGGTGGCTTCAGATCAGAGAATAAATTTGAGTTATATAGGAGGAGCTAAACCAACATGTCAAATACTGGGATGTGAATATCTGAGATTTTTCACCAAATAAATGCAAGTTTAAAGCATCTGCAGCTGGACTGTGCCCCAAAGAGTGTGTTTTGTTTAGTGTTTTTAGTCCTCGTTAAAAGAGTTGATTGACATTTTGGGAGCTTTTTCACTTTCTTGCTGAGAGTTACATGAAACTTCTCTCATGTCTGTCCATCAAATGTGAAGCAGCAGGTAGACAGTTGGCTTAGCTTAGCATAAAGACCGGAAGCAGGTAGAACAGCAGGTTAGCCTGAGTCTGTCCAAAGATATTGAAATCAGCAAAAAAAAAAGGTAAAGCAACATGAAGACAGAAACACAAAAACATAAAAATAATACAATATAAACAAAAGGGTGTGCGACGAACAGCAGGGGCTTCACCTCTTTGTCTTGTGAACTATTTCTTTATGGAGGAGGAAGCTGGCAGTGATTTTAACAGCGCATGTAGCCTGAATTTTTAAAAACTTTTGAACAATGACAGATTTGTTGTTTTCTTTCCAAGTCCTATGCTAAGCTAAGCTAACTGACCTATTGACTGTAGCTTCATCGTAACAGCAGAGACTTTATTCCAAATGTTTATGAACATCCAACCATCAGAATCACTGATTTGAGGACTTTGTATTCCAGGTAGCTGGAAGTCTTAAAATTCCCACAGGTAATGTCATGTAAGTCAGTGCTGCTCAGGTAAAAAGACTTTCACTCCTGTGATAAACTGAGGCAGAGCTGACACAAGTGGCCAGGCCATTGTGATCTTCTATACCTGAGTGTGTGCAGACTTTAGAATTTGACAAACTTTCGGAGATGGAACCCAAGAACCAACCAATGCTGTGTGTTGTATGTCTATACTGTCTATATATTTGTCATTGTTTTTAAAGGTGGACTCTGCAGCTAATTAGCGCTTAGGTAGCTAACTTGGTGGATTTAAGGCCACATCTTGCAGCGATTGTCCACTTCCCTTTGTCCCTGCTCTGTGCACAAGTAAGAACATGCACAGAACACACTAGAAACGTGTGATATCGATCACTTCGAGGGACTTTGTTCCCTATTTACAGAGCCAGAGCTGCGTGCGAACACAGGATTTTTTCCAGCACAGAGCAAACGGACAGCGAGTGGACTGTGAGGAGACGTTCACTGAATCTGACAAAAACAACACTGGACCGGAATCACTGACTTTCCTGTAAGTTAGTCAAAACTAAATCCAGCAAAGGCTTTTAAAAGTTTAAGAACCATCTTAGTGCAACAATTATTTTATTACATGTGGTATATGTGGTTTTACAAACTTGTCTTGCCACAGCCCAGTGGGCCTCAGTGCCAGTGTGACCGGATCTGGATCTGTGAGAAGCTGAATAAAACTTTCCATCACACTGTCATCTCTCTTTGTTTCCTTCTTCAGAAACAACACCTGAAGAAGACAAGAGTACTTTTGAATCCTGCATTGTTCCTTTACCACCAGTTGCTCATGCAAATATAATTTACATGACTCTTTGCATAAATCTGCAACCCATGCATCACTGATACATCCGCCTTCCCACATCCTCTTAATCTTCATCTTTGTAAAAGGCCTGAAGCAGATGTCTATTTCTGGACACAGAGACTCTGAATGACACTGAACTATCACCTGACAGGCTGCTAAATCTCACTGATTGGTCTCCTCAGAGTGGCTTTTTTGTCACTGACAGCCTGCACTCAAAAATATGAGGACAATTACGTTCCTTGCCTGAAGAACCAGCGCAGCAATCAGTGGAGAGAAAATGATTTCGTAATCTAGAATGTCTCTCTTGAATAGTAATAATCATGGGAAAAGTACTTCTCGCAGTATAATCATACAAGTACGACTGATGGAAGAGACCGAGAGCACTTATTAGATTAGAAGGTGCATGAGCTGCTGATTTTAAGAAAGGGTTTTTGTCTCATTAAAAAGATGCGTTATTATTGATTCAATACCCGATGATCACAACTGGCAAAACAGGATGGCCTGCTTTCTCCAGCATGAATTATAAATGGGCTAAATGGTTTGACTTGCTGGAACTCGAAGCCCATTGTTTGCTTATTTTAAAAGCTCAAAAAAGCACTTTGACTAGTGCTGAGTTTGGAGCTGAATTATTTGGAGATTTTCTTTTGCAGAATAAATTGGGGACCAGCAACAAAGCCAGTATTGGATCTGAACAGCGCTGACCCACCCACACTGTTCACTGCCAACTTCATCAAAACACATTTTCTAGCAAAAACTGCAGAACTACAAAACGTTAGGGCTGCAACTACCAATTAGACTGACCAGTATTTTCTTGATTAATTGTTTGGTCTACACAAGCTAAGAAAGAGGAAAATGACATTCAGTATTTCCTAGAGCATTAGGTGAATTCATTTATTAAAATTCTTACTTTGTAACAAAACCAACAATGTTTGCATTATTGTAATGTAGGACAAGGAAAAGCAGTTCATCCTCTCACATTTGAGATGTCAAAATGAAGGCTGAGAGGACAAAATACTTCTAAAGATATCCATCTAAATGTAATATCGTAGGAACAAGTTAAATTTAGGACTTCTAAATAATGCTAACCAGCGACATATCAACCATCATTCCCCAGAATCACAGGCTGCACCTTTAAAGCCACAATAATGGCTAAACAAGGTTGTTTTTTTTTACTGTGGTAAGTTTATGGAAGAAGAGACAAAGTTGCCTCCACTGACTGCATGCACACTTTTTTCAGACTCAGCATCTCACAATGAGGTAAAGGTGCTCGTTACAATCCATCCCCTGACAGCGGCACATCTCCATTTGAAATGACGAGTGAATGATGAAGCGCCTTTGCAGCCAAATCTGACAGCGTTTCTTTGCGGACTCAAGAGTGGACAGAGTGGTGTGGGCAGTTTTTGTTAGGAATGCAGAGCTAACTGAGGAAGTGGTTTTGGGTAATATGTGCAGACACTTCCACAGAGGCGCTGACGGGCCATTTTCCAGACAAACACCAGACAAGTGAACCCCATTTCATTTTAGTGGACAAGTTTCGAGGCTTACGGGGCCAAAGAGTGAACTGAACCGTGACACAGCGTCCAGAGGAACGCGTGCCGTCCTGCTTTTAACGGTCCACTTTCTGTGCAGTCTGTTTGAATGCAGCATCACACAATGAAGCAGTTCACTCCAGTTTATATAAAGCTGTGTGTCCAGATTTTGACTTTCTGTTTCATCCTATGCATTTTTTATCAGGCGGCATGTAAAGATGCATAACAAATTCCTGCTGTTGTTGCAAATAAGCAGAGTAAAATGTCTCCTGGCTTTCAGAAGAGGTTTCTCTACATAATCATATGCACAGCATGTGTACAGCTGACACTCACACACTCTCTGAGCATGCTGTATTCGGCTGTGTTGTGCTGCTGCTGAATGCATTGAGATGCAGAATGTTGTCTTTGACTGTGTTTGAATACATTAAGTTTTCATAAGTCAGTTTTCTTAGAGAACATTTGGTCCACTCACTTTAGTACAGAAGCACCAGAAATGTTCCACCGCTGCTGGAGCCTTCAGAGCCCATACACTCAGTCTCTCACCCTTTGTGTCATTATCGCTGCCCAGAGGCCTCAGGGGCACAGTGACAATATCTAATTGAAAATTAAACCTGACCTGGAGCCTGACAGTCTGTGTCAATCAGCTGACTCGAGGATTTGGATTTACCAAAGTGTGAGACGGGGAGGAGGTGATAACGGGCTCAACGAACTGCTGCAAGGGAAAGGATCCGTTTGATTGTGAGCCTAAAAGAACGTGATGTTTGTGGAAAAGCACAGTTATTAGGACAGAGACGGAGTTTAGAGATCAGAACAGAACAGAAAAAAAGCAAAAAAGGGCAACAGCCGCCTACTTCCATACACAGAAAGAACAGTCTCATTATGCTCCTTTGCAAAAACACAAGTAGAGCAGCAGCTTTCTGTCTTCTGTCCTCGTGGCCCAAAGAGTCTACAGGGTTTGCCGCTCACTACTTTGCTCCTATTAGCTCACCTCCAGCTACAGAGCAGGGGGACTAATGAGGAAAATAAGTTGCTGTAGTTTTTTTTTTTTTTTGGTTGCAGGTCAAACCTGATGCACAACATTCTGAAAACTGCTGTGGGACAGAGCTGACTGCCATATTCACCACAATCACTTCTCATTAGCTCATCCTCTCTGGATTTCAGAGGGGAGGGGGGTTCCTCCGGTGTCTGCTTTGAATTTACAGCTCAGCAGAAAGAAACATTAGCATCCGCAAGCACACGTCAACAGGTAATGATCCCTGCACGGCCAGGCGCTGGCATGTATATGGGCAATCCTTACAGGAAAGTAAGAGTGAGATTCCACTGAAAAGCACCGTAGCTGTTAAAAGCTTCTCGTCTGCTTAAGGTGTAACTCATTGACTCAAATATTGGCAGGGAAATCTAATTACCCCGGGGCAATCCTCCTGAAAGGTAAGGCCCGAGAGGAGAGGGGCGCTGCACATTAGGGCTGCTCTCCCACAAATGTGATCAGATTTAAAGTAGAGCACTGCTGGGAAAAGGCTACATAAACAGCAGAGGTGATGATTTAATGTGCATGTAAACATCCCTAAATGAGAGAACACAGCTTACGGTACTCCTGTAACTCTCGCCATAGGAGCAGTGGAGGAGGAGATGCCATGAAGCACCTTAAGGACACATCTGGAAGTCCCATTAGGAACATTGAAGGGGTGTTTAGTAATGAATAAAAAATACCTTGAGGACATTATGAAAGCACTAATTGAAAACAGTATCAGCTGCAGCCACTTTACTACTCCCCGTAGGAAAACCAAAGGGATATTACTTTGAAATTGAGGGAGTTTGTCACATTGTTATATAAAAAGGAGAGATAATGGGCTGTTAGTGAGTGCTGTTCGTTTGTGCGTTCAATATTTGATTGTTGTGATGTAACACATTTTACAACTGTGGCTCTAATAAAGACAAAACAAACTCTAAATATGATGTTTCTTTTAAAAACAAACAAACAGAGAATCCTAGTTGCCAGACTTACCCAGTGTGTTGTTGGGTTTGTGTCCATCTGCTTCAGGTTGCTCGCATGTACGCGCCCCTCAGTACGCAGCATGCCTTTAAGTTTTTCACGCAGATGGTCTGGGACATCGTAGTAAGAATTAGCAGCGAGCTCACACCACGCACGGAGTTTGAAGGCTTCTGAAAAAAAAAGTCGCTGTTTAAACGCTCAAAATATACGCGTGTGGAGAGCCTCCCTCCAGTAGAATCAATCAGCCACAGGAGACGCCAAAGAGGAAGGAAATGTTACTCCACACAGACTCCGTCTCAGCGTTCCTCTCTCCATCAGGGAGGACGTGGCAGATGTTGCAGAGGAGCAGGTGAGAGGTTGTTTCCAGTTCGCTGGCGGTCACTGCGCTCCGCTCCGTAGGTCCAGGTGCGTCCTGAGCTGCGCGCTCCGCGCTGCGCTGCGCTCCGACAAACTGCGTCTCTGGGAAACCACGACCGCCTCAGTACAGTTTCACAGCGTCAGGGGGAGCGTTTCTTATCTAGTTCTCCTCACTGTTATGTGATGAGCTCGAATTCTTTTATTTTTTCTTGCCTTTTTGATTTCTCATCACCAAAATCTGACCTTTAAAGGATGATCAATAAAGACTGGTGCATCTTTTAACTGCGATTTAGCTGATTGCTCATTTAATGCATTTTTATGCAGATGTAGATCACAAATTCCTCTCTGGGAACCTTTTTACTGTGTGCAATGTAGTCTGAAGGGATTCACTGCTTCCCAAACCGACGGACGACGAGAAGAAGTGGCTAATAAAGTAGGACGTGCGCAGTGTTTGCGCTGTGGCAGAGAGGCAGACCTTCCCATTAAGAGTCAGACACACCCCGCTGGTACAGTAGGTGTGTCTTTACCAGCAGCTGAGAGTTTGCCTTAACTGGCCGGAGTCACTCTTTAATTTCAGTCCAGTCTGTCAACAGGATGTCAGCTGTACTGGCTGTTTTCAAAATGAGAGACAGCAGGCAGACAATAATTGCAGGAGTCTGATTGATGCTAAAGTAAACAGTGGTGATGGCAGTAGAAGCATCCATTGGCAGCAGATCTGCTTTGCTAAACGCCTGCTAACAGCTCAGGGTTAAAGCTGCTGCTGTGCTCATATAATAAAAAAAAATATGACTGTAGCCAGATTTTAAATGAGAGCAATTTTCACTGTCTAAAAATAGAATCAAGGGCAGGCAATTGTTTTTAGAGATTGCATGTTGGTTGCAGAAACTACTATCAAAACACATGACATCAGGTCTCAGGCTGCTGTTTTAGGGTGGGTTTGCAGGTAATGATATTTGGGCAACTTGTGTGATGATGTCACTTATGTTAGTGAGCTGGACTAGTCGAGCTTGGTTTGAGGAATCTCCGAATATGAGGTTAGCGTATGGTCTCTGAAATAATAATAAATAAGTGAGATAAATGAAACCTGAAGTTGAACTAACATTTACAATACTGATTTGATATAATGGGCTGCAAGGTGGCTCGGTGGTTTGCACCGTCGCCTTGCACCTAGAAGATCCCCGGTTTGTGTCCCATTAGGACCATAGACTGTATGAAAGATGAACGTTTTTACCGTGACGTCACCTGTTGGTTTCTGCACTGAGAGAATGAAGCCAGGGTTTTGCTACTTCCTGGTTGACATCTTGGATTTTTGGAGCCAGTGGAGGGGGGCGGCGCCATAGGAGCATCGATTGGTCAGACGGATTGAGAGGCGGGCCCTCTCTGCCCGCCCACATTTACCGCCTTCTGCTCCCTTCATCTGTATGGTCGCTGCAGACTGTCAATCAAGCCAGCCACGCCCCTTGCCCCACAAAATGTTGACATTTTTTTAAAAAAATCAGTATTGATTTATTTTCAGATTGGCCACCTGATCTCTGGACTTGACCATGAAAACTAATTTTTAAAAAATCCTGAGCTGGAGGAATGCGGTATTTCATGATCTGTGATCACTTCTTTTCCAATTCATTTCTATGGGAGCCAGGGCTTTTTGGAGCCAGGACTAGCGGACGTCGGATATTGCAGGTTTTTGACACTTCCGGGTTGGCTTCATCTTTCACGGCCGGTTGCTACGTCCATCTTTTATACAGCCTATGGTTAGGACACCTAAACATGTCTTTGGACTCTGGGTTCTCCAGCTTCCTCCCACAGTCCAAAGACATCCATTCATTATCTATACACCGCTTTATCCTCACTAGGGTTGCGGGGGGGCTGGAGCCCATCCCAGCTGACTCAGGGTGAAGGCAGGTTCACCTGGACAGGTCACCAGTCTATCACAGGGCTACACTTAGAGACAGACAACCAAGC
>NW_007579874.1:20207-53952 GCF_000690725.1 Stegastes partitus
TTAGAGCAGGTTAAACACTTTGGTCGGTTCACAGGCCTTTATTTGCTGTTGTTTGCTTTGCATGTCGTGGAAGACACTCTGAAGCGGACAGCTGTAAAGGAGGGCTGTAGTCTGCACACCACGGCAGAAAGTAGAAGCAGCACTGGTGTTTCCTGTGCTGCAGTTCAGTAGTTTTTTTCTTAACTTTTGAATAGGTGGGAGGGATGCACGTTTGGAAGAGCTAAGACCATCCATGTCCTTATTTCCCACCGCCTGGTATGACATTAAAGCTCCTTTCAGGCTCGCTCTTCTTTCTGTTAATCTGACACCCCGCTCACTTTCCTGTACAAAATGTGACAGCAAGTAATAAGTCTGAACTACATGTCAGCCATATAACGGATCGGGAGTCACAGTGAACCACAGTGATTTGTGAAAACCTTTTTCTACATCTGAGCACCAATATTGGTCCAAAAAAACATCAGAGAACAAAAGATGTGCTTTGTTGCCCAAATCCGAATTTTTTCATTCATTTTTCTCCACAATTTTATATCTTGTATGTACTGATATGTTCATAAAAAAAATAAAAAAAACTTTTCTGTGATGATGACAGAGAATAAAAGGCCAGATCAATGAGCCTTACCAATAATGAATATCATCCAGATTTATTAAATTCTTGCAGCATCAGACAGCAGCAGGATCCACATGAATTTCTCCAAAGGGGATTTTAGTGGATATTAGTTCATTAGATAGCTATTAATTTAGATTTAGTCTTTTGTTAGTGCGTTATTATGAATTATGAATGTTGCTCATCCATAGGGATTAAGATTTAGGGGCTGGCAGATGACGTGCTTTTTTCAGGGCTATTAGTAATCAAGAAGACTGACAACCAATATTCAAAACATTTGCAGTGACAAATTAAAATAACACAAACTCTGTCTCAAAACTGAATTTAAGATTGCTTTATTTGTTTATGTTTCCCATATGCTTCCACTTTTTTTTACATTTATCCTTCAGTGTTGATACGTGATGTGTAAACAGCCAGAGAGTGCTGTGCGTGGGACGCTTCTCAAGACCACAGAGTGACTACAGATAGAAAGAGGGGGCTGCAACACAGCTGAAGTAGCACATTTAAAAATAACTTTCTGTTATTGCAAATCGATTAAAATAAAAAACAACAACTGATACTAATAACCAGAATGATTATCACATCTAGTGAAAGGCCAGATTTATGATTGGTCGACCTATAGTATGCATTTACTCCACATGTTTCACAGTGTTAAAGTAACACTGCAGCATTTTAGTATTTGAACTTTGGGGACTCAGGAGAAACAGAAAAAAAAAAGAGTAGGCGAAACATACTGCAGGACAATGTCCCGATTTTACAGTTTTGCCAGTAAATACCTACATTCCCTGTAATGCAGTGCAGCCATATATGATGTAACTGTGTGTCTCCCTGCTGATTAAGGCACTTGTCCAACACACAGGCTGAGTACTGAACTGACATGTATCTGTTGATTTGCAGACTCCCCCTTCAAACTCCACCAAACTCCCTTCCTGCCCTCCATCTGAGCACATCTTCTTCAATCATGTCCAAACCATCAGGGAGGATTAAAGCCTATAGGTTACATGACAGGACACAGTGATAAATGGAGTCATTAAAACAAGTCAAGCAAAGCACCTGCAGCACCGTATGTTGTGTGCAACTCAGGAATTGGGAATTAGCTCGCTGCATCGCCTATTAGTTCACATTGATCATCCTTCAGAGGTATTAAAGTGAGACTTTGCAACTTTTCTGCGATGAGTAGCACTTACAGGCTAATGCTACAACACAGTATAACACTAGCATGAGTAAAAAATAGTTATAAAGGTGTCAAACTAGCTTGGTAATGTCAGTCTGGCAGTGAGATTTATTTTTAAAGTTTGTTAACACGTGCTTCTATACACGACTGGCCATACCGGACCATAGACTGTACATGGAGGCCGCCTCCAGGTCTGAAAGGTCTGCCTCAGGTAGATGTGACTTCAACCTGCATTCTGTCAGCCAGCCCACAGGGGGCGATCCTACTGGTTGTAGAAAGAAATCCAATTGCATAGAAATATATGAGAAAATGACCCCACTTCTAACTTGCTTTAATACCTCAGTAAACATTTTCCTAGAAAGTTTATAGTCTTACTAACTAGTTTTGTGTCTTCTTAAATACAGCATGGTTTTTATTCTGAACATTATGATGCTATTCAGAGGAACATTTAGGATGGGCCTGCCTTGTGATTGGTCACTACTGTACAGGTGCCTGTAGCGTCCTCAAGCTCTCATTCGGATCCACTGAGAAGTGACGGTGGCTTCATCCATCTCTCATATAACCTCCAGTCTATGCACCAGGACAAAACCCCATTTTACATTTTATCGCTCACAAACCAAACTTTTCATTTGCAAGGGGACAATGTGTTATTTGTTCTTTCATAAATCACATAGACTGGCTTTAAAGATGACAGAAGTAGTCATAACTATTCTAAAATTATGCAGTTTTAAAAAATGGTGCCACCTTTTCACAGCTATCTGCAAGGAAATGCTGAGTCCTTATTCCATCTCAAATGGGGTTACTTTGGGAGAAAGAACCATAAAGATTTGATGTTAAGATACTTTTTAATTGAGTGGGTAAATTCACATAAAAAGAATTCCCTAAAGTCCACTTTAGGAGTTATGAACTCTGCAAGTCCATTCCTCTCTTTGTTTGCGCCTCTAACTTCAGTCGGTGTGTTTCCTGAGATAAACTCAGCTTCCATCACGCAAAGAGATCCTCTCGGGTTCCTTTTGTCTGCCGGCAGACATTATTAATCAGCCACCCGCTCTATTCTA
The DNA here is from genome assembly GCF_000690725.1 of Stegastes partitus. Classification (NCBI taxonomy): domain Eukaryota; kingdom Metazoa; phylum Chordata; class Actinopteri; family Pomacentridae; genus Stegastes; species Stegastes partitus. Next base: position 23,044 of record NW_007579874.1, read on the forward strand.
CTCATCTCCTTCTCTCAGCGGCCAGACTCCAGACTTTTCTGGTCCTAACACATAAACTTGTTTAAGGTCTTCTCAGTTCACCTCACTTGATGAAATAAAAATGGAAGTTTGTCGTTGTGTAAAATCATATTTAATTTAACCATTCCCAGTCAGGCAGCAGCTATTCTTGGTCTTCATCCATTACATGAAAAGTTTATATACGCATGGAGAATAAACGGAAAAAAAACAACAAAGGGATGAAACAGCGGTGAGTTTAGAGCCTGAGAGATAAGTAACTAGGAGTTACACTGATACAGCTATTAACCGCTCTCCACAAGCGCCTGACATTGATGAATTACCATGCTCCCAATATGCTGCATCAGCCATGTGGGTACATAATAAACTTTGGCTTCATCTTCTCGACTCCCCTCCCTCCATCTCCCACCCTCTGCGGGAGGATGAAGTGACTGGGCCGTGAGTAACGAGCTGCTAAACCTGCGATTATGGTCACAACATGTTTCCAGCCTGGTGTCCTCTCAGGCCTCAAACCGCCTCGGAGGAAGGCCTTATTTTCTCCAGTAAAAGCGGGAATAAGAAGTGTTTACAGTCGGTTAATGATGCTTGTTCCCACTAATGTGCACAAAAAGAGTTTTTTCTTGGTCTTTACAGATCATTAGCCATGTTTTTATTTCACATAAGACCGACCAGAATGTGTTCATTAGAAGACTTCGCGTCAGTTGTTCCCAACTTTTGACGTCCTCCCACAGATGAACCAGCACCACCTGTCACCTTCCAAATGTGTTTATGAATATCATATTAATTACATAAAGTGGATTTCACAATATTATTATCATACACCAAGCTGGGTGGTAGGAGCTGGGAATTTATCCATTACAATTAGCTTTATTTCATCCATCTAGTATAAGATCCATTTGTAGGATGTTGAGGGAACTATTGGCGGAAACAGAATCTAATATTCTGGATTGTACTTTCATTGGTCTATAATTACCTCACAATAAGCATCAAGTTTTTGTTACCCTAGATGACCGTAGACTGAGTCTTTATATTTATCTATTTATTTAGCTCCCAATTTTAAACATTTATCCATTAAGTTTCACAGTGAATTTCAGTGATTTATCCATGATGATTATTCATAATGCGTGTCCATTAGCTTTAGCCAATTACTTCAGCTGTTACTTTAAGCTAACGTGGGCGATGTTGCGATGAGGGGAGTAACCAAAAAAACAGTTGTTTTTGGGGAAGTGAAGCAATTTAAAACAAAACTGTAATAATACAAAGCAAACAGGGCTGCTGGATGTTGTTAAATCAAAGAACCAAGTAAAACCAAAGAAAGACTAACAGGGTAAATAAAACTAGTCAAACAGAAACAGAACACCTGAACTCTCTAGCCAAACGTAACCACAATAGCAAGACCCACAACTAACCAAGGAAACTAAACAAATGAGTGCCTCAAAACACAAAGAACACACAGAACACACTGCTAACTGAAGTCAGACACATTTCTACAATACGTTAAGAGCTGCCAACAGAAGCTACGACTTACACACACAATAGTTCAACTATTCATTCAGTTATTTTAGCCTTTATCCTTTACAGCTAGCTGCATAATCCATTATTCACTGTCTACATGTTTCAAGTATTTATTCATAACTTTAAGCCAACAGTTATTTGAACTCTATTTGCAATCTATTGCAACATTCATCAGTTATTTTTTCCTGTATTGACTGTTTATCTGGATAAATACAACCAAACTGTTTATTTACTGAGCTTAGCTTTGCTATAGAGATTTCAAACACTACAGCTGACTCTATGTAAGTATCTTGCATTTTGAATCAAATAGCTTTTCAAGTTTCACTACTATTTCCCCATATCCCCCGACAACTGCATGAATCCCCCGACGTGTATCAATAATACAAAACCATGAAGCTTGTGTTCTCTGGTGTTTCTTCAAATCAAGCTTTCTAAGGTAGAAGTTACTGTTTATTAATATTAGAGATTTTCTCAAGTTATCGATTAAATATATCTGAGATGGTGAAGCTTTGAGTTTGGCCCTGCTGGGAATATTGATCCATGTTCTCTGTACAATAGGCTCTTTTTCAAGGACACAGCAGCTCCACCTGAACGAACATGTGCAGCCTCCTCACACAATGTAAATTATGAATCAGGTATTACAGGTTTGGCCTTATGATTATGACCCGCTGTCGTAATGAGATGCTTTCCTTATGCAAGATCTCATCATGATCCGAGGTCGGCAGAGAGGGCTTCAATATTAATGACACAAGCTGTTGATGTGTACCTTCCCATCAGTCTGCTGGGGCTCAGCTCACAGCCGGCAGGGCGCGGTCCTTCTGCTGGAAGAAAAAGAACGAGTCTCAGAGTCTCAAGAAGGACGTGTCCTTGTCTGCTGGTAAAAAGTTAGTAATATTCTAGTTTGGGAAGGCAGTTAGAGAAGAAATTTCATATGTGGATTTAAATAAATTAAAATAAATGGTAGATGCACTTACATAGAGCCTTTCTACCACACAAGGTGCCTTACAGTGCTTTCTCATTCACCCATACATTCACACACCAATGACAACAGAGCTGCCATGCAAGGCGCTGCCTGCCATTGAGGGCAACTTCGGGTTCAGCGTCTTGCCCAAGGACACTGTGGAGGGGCAGGGGATCGAACCAGCAACCTTGCGACTAGAGGACAACTCTACCACCTGAGTCACAGCCGCCCAATGAAAATAATAATAAAATTATCCCCTGCACTGTACGTTCCACAAGCTTTTGCCCTTTCTTTTCAAACCTTTTCCAACATGCATAACTGACTAATTAACTTAATAACGGCTGAACACCCTCCACACCCCTCGTTTGCCCGGAAGGCACCCTGTACAGTAAGGCTTCATGTCAGCATAGGTTCTCTGGTCATCTTCTGGTCAAAAATAATTATTAACCAACAATAAATCAGAACTTATCAATCATTCAGTTTTTCCCAGCAGCTTTCAACGTGGTTTTGAGATTTTTTTGATTTGATTTTATTTTTTTAATTTAAAGGGTAACTTTTGTGATGACCTGCTATCAGCAAATCAGCTGGAAAGACTAGACGCAACCATGAACTGATCCTTCAAACCAGTATTGTCCAGTTGCAGTGATTTAAGCAGAGCAGCAGCGCACACTTACAACACTTTTCACACTTGAAACTTTTTGCAAAAAGGCAAGCAAAACCAGTCCTCCAGCCTGAGATGAGCTTAAAAACAAATCTGCAATGCAGTCAATTTTAAACAAAAATCTGAGTTTATTATTCTTAGCAATATTTTACTAAACCATGATAAACCTTTTGGGAAGAGCACTTATTTCTTGGTTAGCATTACACGAGAAGATCAAAGCCCTCAAAGTTTATATGATACAACTGAAGCTAGCAAAGGTTACACTGGAAACATGCATGGTGGACTAGTTGTTGGTCAGGTGCACTAACTTCACTGTGTAACGCCATGTAAAACCACAACTTGTCATTTTTACCCAAAAAACAGATATAAAAGGGTAAACTGTGATCTTGTGAGGTGTTGATGGGTGAATGTTGCTGTCTTTGGATGCAGCTGTAGCTGTTTACTCTGCATCATTCATAACTAGAAGGCAGCTATAAGAGTGGTATATTTTCATATTTCAGAAAAAGAGCCCATTTTCTATAATGTGTACATATTTGTTTAATCTTAGTTTCAGTTGATCTTTATTGCTGTGACCTACCCTCACTTACAACATACCTGATAGTCTAACGAGACACAAGTAATCAATTAAGAGCTTTTAATTACATTGTCGCTGATTGTGTACGTCTGCAGGTTCGACTGCAGCGCAGCCGCATGGAAACGGATTAATTTTGTATATTTTCACCGACTCAGACAACAATGAATCCATTCACATGGTACGATCCAGCACAGCAAAAGGCACAGAGATCTAAACACAAGTAGACATGCTGATATAATTTGTCAAACATAATGGAATAGAGTTGTTCCGTTACATTTCCTTTTCTGAAGACCATGACTAAACAGAGAGTCACTGGGGCAACAGCTAATGGTGATCTTTGCAGAAATAACGATGTAAAAATAAATGCTTACACAGAGTGGGGGCTAAAAGCCACACGTCACCTCTCAATGAAATGTATTTCTTCAGCAGCTTTACAGCCTACATTTCACTTTGAGTGCAGAGATGTATTGCTCTCCCAGCAGAAGCTTGAGAGGTCCAGCTCTCCACCATCCAGTATCATTATGAGGTAATGAGGCGTAATGGTCTTATCTGTGGAGAAAAGGGCACTTTGGAGTTGAGGAAATTACGTAAATGCATTTAATTTTGAGCACTTTAGTTCCTTCTATAGACTTTTTCTTAAATGTCACTCAGGTTTGTGCAGGAGGTGTGTTCATGAAGCATCAATCAAGGCCAGACCTGGTGGCAGCGCGGAGAGAAAAGTGCTGAATCCAGCTTAGCAGCCACAAATATGCTCGTATTCATTCATATGTAGCATTCAAAGCTGCAAAAATCAATATGTTTTTATTTGAATAATCAATCACTTGACTAATGTGAAGTGTTGCTCATTGTAATAAACCCACAAAGAATTGACAGAAACTAACTGCAGCCACTCTCAGCTCAATGTGGAGATTTTTCTGTTTTGGGAAAATTTGGCACAAAGTTATCAAGTGACTGGTCGACTTTTTGGAGAGTTTAGTAACTAAAGCTTCAAGCATTTCCCTCAGGAGGTGAATGCTAGACTTAAATTCATCAGGTGGAAAGATGTACATCTTAAAATGGTTTTTCTTAGATGTCTCAATAGGCGACTGCCAGCACATTCACCACATCAACCTAGAAGTCGCAGTAAGAGTGCTTTATTCATGGCTTCTTTCCACAGCCTCCAAGTGACCAACGTTTGCCACTAGCTGGAGAATTACTTGCTAAAACTACATTCAGTATTTCCCCTGAATTTGTGAAGGCCAAATCATACATTCAGCAGACGGACAAAAACACATGTGAACGGTGTTGTAGCTTTGTCTGACAGTTAGCAGTTAGCTGGTGAACATTATCTACCGTTCACACGGTAACGGTTATTTGCAGTTGAATAATTGTAATTCCAATTTGAGATATCTACTGTAGAATTGTGTCTAACAATAATTTTACTACAAGATTTCTTTAATTTCCTTCAGTTCAGAGTATTTTAGATACAAGTTGTTTTCCTGCCATGTCAGAGAATGCCGTTGCTATCTGTAGCTGTGATTCCAGATGGCCGCACTCAGCTATTAAATGTTCCATCAGCTTTGCCATACAAAGCCGAGCGATAGGGAGACTGGATATCGGATGCATCAGATGACCAGAAACATCTGAGAATGAACAATAAATGTTTCATCATGTTTTCAGCTGACAAGGCTGCTCACTACATACTAATGCATTTGCCTTGTCAGCTTTATAAGGTGACAAAATGTAGGCCGTTAACATTGTTGTGTTTAGACTTTGCTGTCCCTAAGTAGCCACAATTGTGGATTAATACAGCTTTAATCCCCTGCCTTGAAACAATGAAAGGATTAGGGAAAGTGTTATCTTATTTAAAGACCATGAAAACCTTTGGGGAAGCAGAAGCATTCATCGCTGGACCTGCTGTGAAAGCAGGTCTGTTTGTTCAGACTTTCAATTTTAAGGACTATTTTGTGGAAGAAATACTTTCAAGTTGGACAAGTCAACACTGAAGGTGCCTGAGGAGCTCTTTGTTCTTAAAAATTGTGCAAACCACATCAGTTACCCCACTGCTGGTAGATATCGAGTCTCAACCTTCTTTTCTTTTCAAATAGAAACGTGGATCTGAAGGGGACAGAAGTTCAGCCGCTTTGCAGTAACCTCAGAGAAGAAGGTTTATCTGGAGCTGCAGTCAAGAAGAGGGTGCTGGGAACAGTAAATAATGTAAAACCTCCTGGTGGGCTTTCTTCATGGTATCACATCCCATCAGAGAACAGGTCTGTCTCTCTCTTTATTGGTCCCGTCAGGTTGACAAGTGCTCTGCTGCTGTTGTGCAATATTGAAGAGAGGAGAGAGGAACAGAGGGAAGAAACCCCCACACCAAACGCCACACTGCCATGCTTTGAGATTTACTTTTTTCTTCATTCATGTCACTTTCACGTCTTCCTCAGATGGAAAAATCAAATCTTTACAGAGACTGAAGTGACAGCAGATGAAACAACACCTTCATCCACAGCAGACGAGAACCGCAGCAACAGAAGCTCTCGAGACTGTCGAGATGATTCCTGAATGTGCACCGGTGTGCATGTTGTACACGTGTGCGTTAACATGCACATGATTTGATTTGATTTGGAGAAAAACGGGCAGGAGAGGAAAATGTCAGAGTCCACCAGGAGACAAGTACAGCTCTTTCTGTTCTACCAGCACGTCTTCCACTTGCAACAGTCCCACAAGTCAGAGATGAAAAAGGAACTGCATGCAGAATCCGACAACCCTTGTCAAGTCGAACACACAAAGAGGAGCCCTGCCAGCATCAGACAGCAGCAGCTGGATCTCTAGATGAACCTCTGACTGCTGCTTCATTTTACATGCATGCTGGCACGTTTTCCTGACTGAAAAAAAGGTTTAATGAGAAAAAAACAAAAACCCATATACTGGTAAAACATCTGTCTTTTTTTTAGGCCTATAATATTTATTTTTCCTGAAACAAAAGTGTGTATTAATACTTTCACTTGTTGTGAGTGCAGGTCTCCTTGTTTCAAGGTTCTCTAGGAATGATAAACAGTTTGGGATAAAATAATGCTGATTGCTGCATTAGTGACAGGAAAATGGGGCTACAAACGGCCGATTCTCTTTGAAAACGGGTAAAATGATTTTTCGTTTGCAGATTATCTTAACTGTTTTGAGGGAACAAGGACTTGGGAGTAAATGACGTAGAAAATGATTTGACTAAAGTATTGAAATGACACAAACAGAAACAGATGAAAGAAACTGGACAGAAATAACCGACATCAGCTGCTTAATTCATGCCTCGCTATTAATGGCTAATTCAGTCGCTGTTTAGAACCACATGACAAATAACATCCAGTCAGTTTCATATCAATTAACACTGCAACCTGACACTTCTCATTAGACTTGTTGGTTTGGCTTTTTCTTCGTGCCACAGCTCGTCAGCCTCGTGATGGATTGATATAAGATCAAATGTTCATGTACAGTCATGTATCTCAAAGGGATTTAGTTTTCCAACAGCATCCCCCAAAGTCCTCTCAGAAACTTCTTCTGAACCACAATCACTGTTTTCACATAAGAGTCTGATATGACACGACTGTTTTCCTGCCTTTAATGGAAAGTACTTAACTCATCAAAGAAGGGTAAAAAAAAAAAAAAAAAATCATATGTTCTTACTGGTTGACATTTATACTTGACATTTTACAAGAATGTTAAGGAAATTGAACTTTTACTAAATGTACTGTAAATTTACAACTGACAAAAAACTTTATGAGCCATGCTGGCAGCGTGGTTCCAGAAAAGACAACCTCCATTAATCACATATTTAACTGGAAAAGTCTGTTTATATAGTCATGATTCCCAGAAGTTAAATCACACAGGTTTTGGTAAACCCCTTCAATTTTACTACCAGCAGGTCAGAGCTTTTCATTTTCCAGTTAAAAAACAACATTTTTTTAAAAATCAACATCCATTCCTGCATAGATTGGTCCATAATTAAGTATTCAGTATGTAAAAAACAAACAAACAAAAAATCTTCTTACCTCCCACACAGCCTGCTATTGGCACCAATGCCCGATCACACTTGAACTTGTTCTGTGGCACTTCTCTAGATTGTTTTCTTCTGACTAGATCCTTGCTTGTGTTGTGTCCGCTCTCAGATGTATATCGCTTTGGATAAAAGCAAAATGAAATGTTAAATTGTATTGAAGGTGCCCACAGAGACCATCCTGTCTGAAATACAAGCCTATAGGTCATTTGTGCAGGAAACTCATTCCATCCTTCTATAACTATAAATTAAGTGACCTGTAGGAGATGTGAATGTGAAGTAATAACATGAATAAGGAGTGCAGTGTTAAATCTCTGCTGGTGTCATTGGGTGTGATTGTTCACCTTGGTAACCACGGAAATGAGCTTTCTAACATGTGGTCAGTGTTGTCAGATGGCCTATTTTAACCACAGCCATGATCATGTCTTAAGCCGAACAAAGTACGTTTGGTGCCTAAACGAAACCTGTGACTTACACCACCTCCACCCTCCAGCTTCCTCATGCAGCCTTGTGTCGCTCTATCAAACTGAAAAAAAAAGGAAGATGGTAACGATTTCTAGCTTTCCTCACAAAACACCATCATGCAAATGACGTCAGCATGTAGATCAAAGCTGTGTACACTAAATATGAACAATAGCTTCATCAGATAAAAGATGAGTGAGAACAGGTGAACCTATCTATGTTGATGTTGACTTTGTGTTATTTCAGAACATACAATGGAAGTCACAGCGGACAAGAGTGAACACTGATTTAATGATTTCTACTCAAAGTTCTGGGAATCTGAAAGTCACATGGAGAAACAAGTTTTTTTCCTCCAAAGCTGTCAGAGCATCTGTGTTCGATGCCCTTGATCGTCAGCGCCGCTCCGCTGCCACACACCATCAGCACCCAGTCAGGGAGGCGTGCAGGGTGGATTCATGGGATGGCACTGCCTGCCACATTCGTTACTCCTGTCACCAGCTGCAGGAGACGTCTCATAAATGGAGTGGGCTGTGGGTGTCAGAGGATGTCCGTCTTGTCACGTAGTGATATTTGGGTATGCATATGCCGCCAACCACCTCCCCCACCTCGCATCTTCATCTGTCTCCACGCTGTCTTCTTTACTGCTCGCTGGTACAGTATGTCAGTGAACGAGGACCAGAGCTGCAGAGAATACAGTGTTGTGCTTTACAAACCCTGAGAGTGTTCAAGCAAACCAATTTACTTTTATCCCCTGACTGAGTTCATCAGTGTGAGCAAATGGCTAGTTTTATTTTTTTTTATCATCAGCACAATATTAATATTATTATTGTTCCTACCTGAAAACGTTAAAGATTTAATTCAGTTGGATATTGGATGGATTGCCATGACATTGTATTCAGACATTCGTGGTTTCCAGTGAGTCAATCCGACTGACTTTGGTGATCTGTCTGACTACTGCAGGTAGGCCTGGTTGGCTCTGGGAGAAATGTCTCCAAAATATTTGAACCATCAAATATTTATATACACTTTAATGGATTCCACATTGTGAATCTTAGGGTGCTCTCACACTCAGAGGGTTTGGTTAGACACAAACAAAGTGATTGTTCTGCTTGTGCCGTTCATCTAAACAAGTGTAAATGCTTCCATCCGATCTTTGGTGCGCACCAAACAAGCCAACCCAGACCCTCTGTACAGGCGGACCTTGGTCTGATTCCAGTTGAACTCTTTTGAGCGTCAGCTGAAATTTGAATGCAGCATGGACCAAAGAAGTCTAAATAAAATGAAAACAGGACAGAATATCCAAGAAAACCTTGTTCTTAAGAAGTGCAAACAGCATGAAGGTAAACAAAGGAGGAGGAAGAGATCCATGCTAAATGCTAACCCCTCCAGACCAGCAGGACCGTCCTCCTACTCTCCAACGTCTGCCCCCTTAACAACAAGCTGGATGAGCTACGTTTGCTGAGAGAAACCCTCAGAGAGTGGAGGGACTGCTGTGTGTTGGCTTTTACAGAAACATGACTCCATGACAGCATCCCAGACAGAAACACAGCCGGAGGGGACGACATTATTCCGGGCGGACAGACAGACAGACAGCTAGCTCTGAAATAATATTGCATTACATACACAAATCCAACCAGCACACTGTATTGTCTTGGGATTTTGGTAGGTTTAGTTGCAAAACATAAGCAAGCTGTCCAGTAAATGTTACCCAAGGACACTTTAACTCTGCAGGCCGGGGGATCGAGCCACCAACCTCACAGTTAGATGAGCACCTTGTCCATGTGTGATTTGTTTTGTATCGTTTGGTTTGTTGTTAAAGATTCCAGCGTGAACTGTAGGTCAACCAGGAACAAAAAGTCTACTTTCTGCTTTGGTCCAGGACAAAAGAACAGAAGTACAGGTGTTCATTTAGCACCTGTGATGTCGTAGAAACTCTCAACATCTAGTAGAACTACTGGCACCAACTTTTGTACAATCGTTCACGGTGCCCAGAGGATGTACGATATGCATCCTACTGACATTCATCCAATTGTTTTTCACGTGGAGCCTCCGTGTGGTTATAAGTTGTTGTTCTGAGTAAAACACCTCCAGAAACACTGGACTCACTGGTATGTCATGTGGTTCAGTGATTCACATTCCCGTCAGAATAAACTGTCATAACTTGCAATCTCTTAACTAATCTCTGAAATTCCCATCTGCCCTTTATTTATACTTTGCATTTAGTACAAATGATAGCGTTCTACGATGCTGAACACAGACAGCAAACATAGCAAAACTACATAGCTCACAGCATCACTGTACAGTACAGCTGTACTGAACCACAGGCATGGCTGCAGACTTTTAGTCCTGTTATTTAATAGATTCTTCAGAACTGATGGTGTGTGGACTGACCTTGAGCCTCCAGTGCTTTCAAGAAGATTCTGAGCAATAACTGAAACTAGAAAATAGATTATGTGCACAACCAGCAGAAATTCCTCCTCGTTGTATGTCCTCTTTGTTCCTGCTTCATGTATGGAATGTCAAAATGCTGCACGTCAGTTAGATTTAAAAAACAAAAACCATGCCAGTAAAGCAGCCGTTTCTCATCTTGTAGTTGATAAACTACGCTGTGAACCTGTGGTCAGTCAGACAGTTTGTTCCTGCTGCATTTAAGAGTCATAAAAGCAAACCAATAACTGCTCCAGACATTAAGGCAATCAGGGTTGAGCACAAGTATGACTTGAATTGCTGGAGCAATAATAACCTGGTAAAGTCCCGCTTCGACTGCAGCATAGACACTTCTTGATTAATTAACCCTGGTCTGCATGCTTTTCTATCTACGGCTGAGACAAAAGGGCACTCTGAGGCTCCGACCGAAGCTCGGGGCCTCTGGCTTTATGAGGACTGTAAATCAAAGTGGCACAGATATGTAAGATTTGTAAGTTTGTTTTTTATGGAAGAAGAGCGAGGATGAACTGTTCTGGCAGTGTACCTGCTGCGGCTCTTGGTGACAATACAATGAATAAAATATAAAGTGCTCTGTCTGTCACTAATGGCGTAGATGTTATCGAGGTTGCCATCCCAGCTGCTGTGTGAAACCGTGATATATATGTGTATATATATTACCTTCAACATGATTATCTCATTAAATGTCATAATGATGCTTATTTCCTCATGGGAGGTGTGGTTAGATGTGACATAAACACACGAGCAAGGAAACGAATCAGATGAGATTATTTCTAAAACATGAACATTTTCCTTTAATCACGACACTTCTGGTTAGCAGGATTATAAAATATCTTTTTTAACTTTGGGACAAAGAAAACCACATGGTATCATCCAGATAAATGTGTGTGGACATTATTGGAATATAAATGACCCCTGTTAGTGCTGATCTAACTGATCCAGATTCTGGATCTAAAGGTCATCTGGAAGTAGCTCGTAAAAGGCTGTGAAGAAGCCATGAGTCAGTGATCCTACAGACAGCGTGGTGGCAGAAGATACAATTGGCTCATCATAAAGCTGTCAAGTGACCCAGTCATCTCCATCAGTGAACACAGCCATAAATAAAATGCTTGACATTAATAATTCCACCGTGCTGTTTAGAAAACATCGGAAACCAGAGGCCGTGTCTGGCCCTCCTACATTCTGCTTCTTCTTCAAATCTGTTTATTTCGTATTAAAAATTCTGTTCAGCTCCACCTATAGCAAAAAATGTCATCTAATCAGAAATGTTGAAGCAGAAATCTTAGAATTTGGCTGTCACTGTCACTCAGACGTATGAAGAAGAGCTTCGTCTCAGCAGTTTTCAGTGCGTCCCCACCTGCTGACTCATATGCAGCAACAGTCTCTTTAGCCGCAGCATGGAGATAAAAGTAGGAAAAGCCTTTGAAACAAAGTGATTTGCATTATAAACAGCTGGAATAATCCATTCAATTATGATCACATATTTTCTGAAAAAGCAGTTTTAAGGCTCATCACTGGACAAATTGACACGCTTTTGTTCTGCAAGAAGCTCAGCTGAGCTTTGAGTCTTTGTAAAGTTCTAATAGTGTGTTGAAAGTTGCTTTTATAGAGACACTGCATGACGGCACACATAACCGGAAATAAGTCAGTGCAGTATATAGAGCATAATCTATGAAAGCCTCTGATGTTTTCAGAAAGAAGCCGGTGGAATCAACGACAGTGCATGACAATGGACAGAAATACCCTGAGTGTTAGTGAGGGCTGTATTTCTGGAGGAACGGAAATGGGCTGAGCTGAGGGGTTTTGATTTATATTCTCAGACACTAATGACCACCAGAACCAGAGAGATGTTGGTTGATGGAAGCTAGAAACCTCTTTAATAGACATGTGAAGGTATGGAGAAGTGTTCAGTTGTTATGACTTTACTGTTGTGAATTTAAGAGGCTGCTGGCAAAAATTAAATGCAAAAAAAAACTGTTAAAAAATCTTAAAGATCCCCTTTGGTGAGAGTCATGCTTTTACCTTGCTATACCATCTGGTGTTTTTATAATTGCAGTTAACTGATGACAGGCTAAAAAAAAAAATACGAGGAGGAAACGATGACGTAGAGGCATATCTGATCTATCTTAAGGCAGAAATGAATAATTTTCAAAAAAAAAAAAAAAAAACTTCTAAATATGTCACTTTGATACACAGAGAAAAGTTTTTAGGAGTTTATTCAACGACTAGAGAGACACTTTAAATCATGTTTTTACTTTTATGACCACTTTATGAACCAATATTTACCAACTTCTTGTGCGACGCTAATCAAAGTCCTACAGAGAACTGCACCGTTTCAGCGGTGATCCGAAATGTATTCACATCAATTTGTCATTTTGAAATATAATGATATTCACTCTCTTGTGTTTGATGGAAAGACGGAAGACACAGGGAAACAATTAGCCTGGTTCTGTCAAAGCATCACCTCATAGCACGTATAATTAACGTCTTGTATCTTATTTGCTCGATCCATAGCGGTTGGGCTGCACTCAGGAGTTCTGGACTCATTTGCTTCATTTCATCCCTTGACAGTCAGAGGACGAATCCATTCTGGGATCTTGGTCTGAACCAGTGCTGGTCTGGATTATTTGGTGAAGTGAGTGATTAACAGATGCAATGTGAACCTCCTGAACTAAACAGACATTTCGGGGTCACACTGATTTATGAGTAAAAGTGGGGATGGTTATGATGATCACACCACCGCTGGGCTGCCAAGCAACGCTAAATATTCTATCCCTTGAGGCAACCATTTTCTCGTCTTCATTCTTTTAGCCTTCTGCTTTTGTTTCTTGTCTTTTTTTTCTCACTCCAAAGTATTCTTAGTGTCACAGCAGGTTGTGGCACCACGCTCTCCATTTAGTTTCCATCTGCTTCCCCGTGAGGGGGGTGATTGTTAAATGACTGCTAAACGTGTCACGATAGTCCATAATAATATCTCGTGGTGTGTGAGGCACCATTCCCTCATCTTGTAGCGTGTTAATGTTTGAGATTAGAGAGAAGAATATCTAAAGTCTATCTTTATGTGTGTCATGCTAACTGACCTCCAAAGCTGTCAGGATTTAAGCGCTCCTGTCATGTAAACTCTAATCGCTGGTGTCCAGACTTCATGACATCTGAGCAGGACTCGGCCAGCTTGTTTCTGTCAACAGTGAGCCTAAATGTTGGCATTAAACTTACACATGCGCTACACTTTAATGTGATAGTTGGACATTTTGGAAAAAGACTAGAGCTAAACGGATGAATTGATGCTCTTTTCATGTCTGTTAAATGTGAAGCTAAAGCCCAGAGTTGATTAGCTTAGCTTAGCATAAAGACAGGAAGCAGAGCAGCTTGTACAGAAGTCTGACCCCAAGACAGTGTTCATTTTGTCAACGAAAACTTTTTTTTTTTGGTATTATTTTTCTGGCTTTTTTTTGCCTTTATTAATCAGGACAGTGACTGATAAAGAGGGGAGAAGAACGGGGAGAGACCTGCAGCAAACTACGTCGGGGATCTACAGCCCGCTCAGCCAGGTGAGCCATAGGGCCGCCCACTGTCAACGAAAACTTAAACTAAAACTGTTCATTGACGACCCTTTTGTCCGTGGCTAATTTGTGATGAGCATGTAAATTTAAGAAGAAACTAAAACAAAATCTCTGTTCATTACCAATTGACAAGTAAAGACTTGACGAAAAAGACGACGCTGGCCTGCCGGACAACCTGGATTACAACCATCCTCTATGCCAGTGTTTCTCACAGTGTGTAGCCCCCCCACTGAAAATTACTGCAACATAACTGAGTTATGCAAAAACAACTATTCATCAGCTGCATGGTGGATTAATCGCTGTGGCAATGCTGATCCAAAATAAGGGAGTAGGGCGACCAAATCATTAGCTGGTGTGACCAATGAAGACAGTTGGTAGCACCAGTGGAAAGTTAGTCTGGAGCCCTGTAACAGAATCGCCAAGTGCAAGAAACCACATCCACCAGCTGAGGACCTCATACTCCCCACTGCTCTTGATATGGTGTCAACAATGACTGATGAGACTACCACCACTAAACTGAAGCCTATCCTCCCCCTGTTACTTTTACTGGTCACTGAGCAAGTTGTTGCTGCACTATTTGACTGCTCATGATATTTAATTTCAGTAAATATAAACTGGCTCATTTCATGACTATTTAAGGCGAGAGGGGGCCTGACAGAAAACATTTGAGAACCACTGGATTATACAAAGAAAGCAGGGCTAACGGGTGCTGTTAAATAAAACAAAACAAACAAAGGCAAACAGAGGAGACATGTTTAGAGCTGCACATTTCCCACAATGAGAACAAACTATACTGCAAAACCAATATGAGGAGCTTACAACAAAGCCCAAACTGAAAAACCCAAACTTAAACCTGAAGTTACCTCTTTGTTTGATTTTATCCCTGCCTCTCACATCAAAGCTCACATCTTCATTACCTCAGGGCTGATTCATTCCTGTGTTTCAGTTCCCACAACTACCCAAGCAGGCAGGTACCAAGAACAAAAAGCAAACTTTGTTTAAGGTAATGCAAAAATTGCAGCAAACCAGTCAGGGAACAAAAAAGGTAGAAAAACCTTCAGAAACATCAGAAAGTTTCAGAACAAAACCGAGCACAAAAAGAACACAGGAAGCCGACGAAGAGAGAGAAAAAACACCGACATTAAACACACAAGGAGGTGAGAGCAACAAAACACAGATGAAAACAATCAGACTTTCATAATAACGGGAGGTAAAACACTCCACAACACACAAGGAAGGTGATCTATCAAAATAAAACCGGAAACAAATTATAAGACTGGATGTGACCCAAGGAGTGAGACGAGTCAACAGAGTGACAAGAACACAAAGACACTTAAAACCCTTCGTGGCACAATGGAGGACCAGAAGACGAACAATGAGTGTTCTCCCTTCAGGCCTCGGCTACCATCGCTCAGTAGAAGTTGACGGATAATGTTGACCTGGCCCAGTTATCAGCAGCTCTACATTTATTAGCACATTTACACATTGTAAAATAGTGCCCTTCATTTATTTCTGGAAGCTATTAAAAGTAAATTATATGAGTGGATTTACTGACCTGTTTAGAAAGTGGGCTTCAGTCTGTCACTGATGTGACTGAAAGGTACTTTGAAAAGGAACAGATCTCTTATTCTGACCGAACCCTCAAGCGGTCAAATCGAACGTCTGACTTGATTTATCATGTTTCATTACGCCGCGTGGAGCCTGTGCTGCTATCTATCTTGCCAACTTACACCGGGGATGATTGATTATTATGCTTGTGGATATCTTTCCAGTAAAACCATTTTGAAGATTTTGAAGGATTACACGGCTGGAAACATGTGTATCATGCATGTACAAAATAATAAATGGAGTGACCTATAGTCGAGCCACTACTGCTGCTCAAGTTCACAGGCTCCAGTAGTTTTCCTGCAAAATGCAAAGATGGGATTTACTGTAGTGTTGGTAATTTAAACTAATATGAATGATGCTCGACGAGTATACCTCATTTATTTTTGTTACAAGTCACAGTTATTTCAGATTGTAGCAATAACTGGATGCTGGCTCTTATAATGGATGGCTAAAATAAGAGCGATCAGTCATTTCAATCGCGTACGAAAGGATTCTTTCTTCGATTTACAGCCCCTTCTCTCTACTGCCCTACATACTGTACTGTAACAGCTGCTGCATGTCTGCACTCGGCTAATCAAAGGTGTAAAAGGTTTGGACAACCTTTGATCTGAGCTCTGTCTCGACTTTGGAGCTGCACTCGCATGACTCAAGATGTAGAAATCCACAATAAGCCGCATGATGTTTCACAGTGTGACGACAAAACATGGAGCGCTGATCATGTCTTCTAACGGATGTGTTTTTTTTATGTTTTTTTGTTTTTAAATTACCTGCATCTGTATCTACATTTTCATCCATTAAACACATTTTTTTTAAAAAGTAATATTTCCATCATGCTGTTCAACATTTGAGGTTTGACTGGTGCTCTGTTAATTGTGTCGTCTCGTTGTAGCTTCTTCTGCTGCAGCGGTTTAATGGACCCTGAAGGGAAAAACCTGTTTGTGTCAATATGACCAAGTCCTGTCTTTCCCTTAATGATGAAAACACACTTCATCGTATGTGTTTTGCAGATTTTCTGGAAACTAAAATTTGCTCGATGTTTGGATGGAAACTTTTTTCCTTTTTCTTTTGTTTTTTTTAACAGATGGACAATCAGAAATGTGCACCGCTGCATCCATAGAAACCTGCAGAGAGGACAAAACACAAACTACAGGAGAGAGAAGACAAAGTTAATGACATGCAATAGTGGCATATAAATGTAATGAAATGTGTAATTATAGGAGAGCAGAGGAGAGTGATCGTCACCTGAGTCAGCCCATAACATTTCAAGTCTGATCTTTTTTCTTTTTTTTTTTAACGTGTCCGGTCCGGCATCATAGCAAGCAGAATGATGACCTGAATGCTGTGTTGTGCTGAACAGGTTTACTTTGCCAAGGGGAGCTTTACCCCTCTTGATAGTCTGATTTTCCTTTATTTATGTATGTAGTCATTCTATTTTATTTCGTTCATTTATTTTGGATGCTGGATTCTTACTGAGTTACATGTCATATTGCTGGACCTGAAAGAGGAAAAAGAAAAGTGTACAGTCCAAAGAAGTGCGAGAAAGAGTGAAAGGAAAGTAGAGGAAAACAAAAGAAAACAAATGCACCATAATCTCGCTCCACCTGTACTAACACACAGCAGAGACGATCTGACGACTTTTGTGGGAAAACAGGGCCGAAAATCATCAAGAGCAACTGCAAGAGATGCGGAAGCTGAGAAAACCTGAATCTCAACGATTGCCAGAGCATCAAGACCTATACATGCACACATTGATGAGACTAGGCAAAGAAACACAAAAGAAAAGAAAAAAAGAAAAGTCTGATCTTAAAAGTAGAGAGGGTCTCTGCTTCCTGAACCCAAACTGGGAGCTGATTCCACACCAGAGAAGCCTGATAAGTGAAGGCTCTGCCTCCCATTCTACTGGTGGAAGCTCGAGACACCACAAATACATCTACACTCTGAGTGCTCTGTGGACAATATGGTTCTGTGATGTATTTAAGATATAATGGAGTTTGGTAATTTAGAGCCTTCTATGTAAGATGAAGGCTTTTAAATGCTATTCTGGATTTTAAAGGAAGCCAATGAATGCAAAGCTAATATGGGAGCAACATGATGTCTATCGCTGGTTCCTGTCAGAACGCTGGCTGCAACTTCAGCTGAAAGCTTTAAGAGAATTAATTGGGAATCCTGATAATACAGAGTTACAGCTACAATAGTTACAATAGTTCAGCCGACAGATTCATGGACTCGTTATTCAGCATCACTCTGAGACATGATGTTTCTGATTTTAATGACATTGTGCATGTGCCCTAAAAAATGCTTTTATTTGTGAGATAACAGACGTATTTGAATCAGATGTAACTCCAAGGTTCCACACAGAAGTGGTGGAAACCAAGCCAATGCCCTCCAGAGTAATGATATGGTTAGCTGGTGTGTTTCTGGTCAAATACAAGAACCTCAGGTTTGTGAGAACTTAGAAGCAGATAGATGAAGAAGTTTTAACTGAACTACAGAGCTATGGGAGCTTTTGCAGAGGTTCTTAGTGGTTCATAGGTACATTTTCTTTACATCCTGGAATGACAATGACACATAATTATCATGATGACCCTGGTAATGATGGTGATGATGAGGACAATGAGCTACTCACATGTTATCCATGGTGACTGTGTACATGTCATAGACTTCAACACATCCACAGTAACAGTACTACTTATCTACTTTGCAAAATGTGTTTCACTGTATTATGATGTACTGTCATATGAATTCAGTTTACCTTTGGTACAAACTAATTCACAAACTCATGCAACACAATAAGTGTAGTGCTTCTATGTGAGACCAGAGGTCGTAGATAATGGTAGTGAAAGTAATTGTGCACATAGTGACTGAATGGACAATCATGTATGCTACCATTAGCTACAGAAACAGACGGGGTTAATGGTGTCCCTGCATAGAAAAGACCTCATTTGTTACATGATGTGAGTAAGATTGAAGACAAAGACCATCGTGAAGGTGGACAGGAGAGGGGAGGGTGGAGAAAGGAAGTATGGACGAATGTGTAATGCTTCAAAGAATATGAAATAGGAAGTTATTTTAAGGTTCTACAGCTTTATAAAGCAGACTTGTGGAACCTTAAAACATATTTTTTGAATCCAAATGCTGCAAAATGGAAGATCAGCTTTCAGCCACTTAGAAGAACTGTTTCATGTTGTGTTCGCTTTCAATAAATGTCGTGTGACTGCAACAATATTTGGTGTTTTTTTCTGTACAGACATCTGCACTATGTCATTTAATTTGGTTCATACGGATGTACATTTTTTATGGCTTGTTTTGTTCTTGCTTCCGTCAGTCATAGGGACCATAAAAGAAAAAGCATCCCAGCATGCCGAGTGTTGCTGAAGAACAGTTACCACATTGTAGCTGACACCTCTGTTAAGGTGGGACCCAGCAGAAGGTCAGGTAAACAGCTAGCACATCCCGAGGCTTTCTTCCTATTTCTTATGTCAAAGACAACATTTATGAGAACTGGTGCAGCTCTTTATAGACCGATGAAATCTCTGAAGCTATCAACCTCGAGCAGAACTACTCCCAGAGTCACTGCAGGTGGACCGGAGCCCTGACCTCCAGTGTCAATCAGACCAAAGCAAGTCTTTGGCTTTATAGTTTATCCATCACATCCAAGACGCGACGCCTTGGGGACGAGAAAGTCTTGTGTCAGCAAAGGTAAGATCTGAGGTATGAAGGTGTATCCTTGGGAAGGTACAAGTGGGAGCAGCTGTCACTCACCAGAGAAGAAAACACTTTTTATGCCGTCTAACCTTTAGGGTAGAACGTCTGGAGGAAAGCGTGATGAAAGAGACCTGCAGCCTCATCTGCATTCAGTCTTTGTAAACAGCAGGAGGTTGATGCTCGTCCAAAATTAAGCAACAATTTTGTTCTTCTTTTAGTCTTAACTCAAAGCACTAGGTTTTCATGAGCTTTCAGACACATCTCATGGTCCTCTCCTGGCAGCCTGATACCTTAACATTTAACACGGGGAGATTTTGCTGCACTATTTCAAAGGAATCGTCACAATCACCTCTTTTGCAAACAGGCTGAAGTAAATCTCTCCAAAATATTTTACATTGTGTTCAATTTTGGTAAATGTGTTATTAGTTATTATTAGCTGTGTTGCACCATTCACTGTTATATAATCCTGCTCTACGAGGGTATTCACTGCTCTGGGAAAAAAAGAAGCAAATCATTATAAGACAGTTGCAGATGGGAAGAAGTCTCTTGAAACAAACTGTGCATATATTGTCCTGCAAGAGTTAACTCATTTACTGGCAGTGCAGAGGCGACACACTGCATTCAATTTCCCCCTTAGGTTGGAAATTTGTAAGTCAAATTTTGAACTTGACACCGTTAATGACTCTGAATGCCAAATGTAAACACTGTGGCGGTATATGAATATGTGCAGTGCTTCACTTAATACAGCAATGAAAGGAAGGTAGATAAATAACAGAGTATCACACATCATACTTTGCATCACTTTAAACGCTTTCCGGTCAGAATATTGCACATAATAGCCTCCAAAGCACCATTATTCTTTACGTGTTTGAGACATCCTGTCATTTACTAGTGAAACCTAAATAATGGTTTAGGATGAGGCATAGACGGATGGACGAAGCCTCTGGGTCTGGAAAGTGAAGCCAATGATGAAACCTGCATTTATTCCAACAGTCATTAGGGGGCGACTCCTCTGGTTGAAATTGTACAGAAGTCTATTGGAAAATAACTCTTATTTTCATTTGATTTGTTGTCTAATTTTTTTTTCCGTGTGCGTTTATCGTCTCAGTTGATAGTTTCAAGTCTCCATCAACACAGCATGATGGCTATTAGTAAATTATTGCACCATTTTAAGCAATAAGCCCTTCTGAAGCCTTGAATTTCTGCAAGGTGGCTAGGTGAGTAGCACTGTTGCCTCGCAGCAAGAAAGTCGCCGGTTTGCATCCCGGTTGGGACGCCTGGGATCTTTCTGCATGTTCTCCCCGTGCAGCGTGGGTTCTCTCTTATCTATACACCGCTTAATCCTCACTAGGGTCGCGGGGGGGCTGGACTCTATCCCAGCTGACTCAGGGTGAAGGCAGGTTCACTTGGACAGGTAACCAGTCTATCACAGGGCTACACTTAGAGACAGACAACCAAGCACACTCACATTTACACCTACGGACAATTTTGAATCACCAATTATCCTCAACATGTTTTTGGACTGTGTGGGAGAACCCGGAGAGAACCCACGCTGGGGAGAACATGGAGACTCCACGCAGAAAGATCCCGGTGTCCCCACCGGGACGCCAACCAGCAACCTTCTAGCTGCGAGGCTACAGTGCTACCAACTGCGCCACCCTGCAGCCCCTATCTTTTATAGATATATATATTTCTGTTTATATTCTTTAATGGTTTTTCACCAACTTTAACTTGAGTTGTAGCCAAAAGGTACGTCAATAGCTCACTGTTTATAGAAGGTAACTAACTTGAGGTATGAGCGGTACTTTAACAAGTTCCTAGAATCACTTTAGGTTTAATCCAGAAAATGAGGGAATAAACTTTGCTGAGCTGCTGTCAGGTGTGCAGGGCCAAGTAAACGGAGTGAACTTCATTCTGCAAGTAAAAGCTGTTAGATGTCGTCAAACGCTTCGTTAAATGCTAAGTGTCAAGAAGACCTGTCAAACTCAACATTTAATCTTTTAAAGGTTCCCCCATGACATTTAAAGACATCCTGCTCACTGTATGCATAAAGTTGTCATTTTTGTTAGTTTCTCAGAGTGCTTTTGCTCATTTGGACTTTTTTGGGGGCTATAAATATGCATCAGTCACATCAACCGATAAAGATGATTAGAATCACTACCTGATCTCAAACTGAAATAATATGAGTCATATAATTAGACTATATAAGTGCATTGCTGCTTCACTTGACCATTGAAAAGAATGTATTTCACTGCTGAAGTTTGAGTTTCTGTTTGTGCTGCTGAGCAGTGATCACTGATGACAACAACCCAGATGTCCCAGTATTTGTTCCTAACACGTGGCGGTCGATGCGTCCTTCAGCGATGCCCACAAAAATGTTTGTTTGCCTATAAAAATGCGTTCACCTGGCTGCACACCAGAGTGGAAATATAACATCATTTCATATTTGTGAGCCTGGAACAAAGGTCACACTTGTTTTATCTTAATAAGGCTCCATTGATTCAACAAAAAAAAAATGTTGTAAAATCACTTTTATGATTGGCCGCGCTCCCTGGCTGCATCTGATCGACGCTGTAGCTGCAAAATGGTACAAATTTACATTCAAACCTACTTCTGACCACAACCCTCCACAAATTCCTACCAGAGGAAAGTACTGACCTTTACCCCGGGAGGAAAGGCCGTCCATTTATTGCTGTTTGCTTTGGCTTTTAAGGCAGCCGATCACGAGCTGTTCGTGGAAAGGAACACATCAAGCGGCGTGACGGAGCTGGCAGAGTCGCGCTTTTAATAGACTTTATGACTGTGATTTATTCTGCTGCTGTGTCCTGTGTAATCAACATCTCACCTGAACGCCCATTAGTCTGACTGAACGACAGGATGATACAGTAATATCACAGGTGTCTTTCTTTTCCTGGCTGAGGCATCATGATGTCGACTTATGCCGACGGCTGACAAAGGGACAGTTGAGAACATCACATTATGCTTTTACCTTTCAGTCTTTGTTTCCCTGGAATACTCGTAGAATTGCAAACTGATGACTTGTGCTATCTAATAATGAGGCTGCTCGTATCAGTGTAATATTACAGGGGGGGAAAAAAAAGAGGTTCTTTGCAGGTTGCAGCACATTTGCTCTACATGTATCAACCAGAGCAGCAAGATGGAATCGGGTGTAATGGTTTGAGCATTTTCATGACACGGAGCCCATTAAGTGAGTGTCATGTCATAGCAGGAGTCTAACGGTGTCACACACACATCACGACGCTGATGTTTTAACGACAGTAAAGACGAGGCAGCAGAAGGCTAATGGACTCTATCTGGGGTATGATTATGTGATGATGTTCGGGGGAATAGAAAATATCATGTTATCATTCCTTTAGGAGAGAAAAACACGCTAAGCTCAGTTGCTTACTGTAAAACTGTTTATTTAATGAAAGTATCATTTGTCTCTGGGTCAGGTAGGAAATAGACTTTACAAATACTTTACATGTCAGTTGTTTGATTGAAATTAATGATAAAAAAAACAGCACGACACAAACAGGATGGATGTCACCGTATAAGGAAAATATTGTTCATGTTTTTGAAAAGATTGGTAAATTGGTTATTGGTAAAAACATCTACAGGTCAGATATCCACACTGATGTCAGCCCTCTAGCTTTAGGTCAGTAGTTACAATTATTTAGTTCTGCAGCTTAAATGCAGAAGGAGGAAGATCTGTCGCTGGCAAAAGTTCAGCGGTTAAGGAAAGACAGAGACTAAACGCTGTGGATTTGAATCAAAGCAGATGTTAAACATCAGGGGTGAGTGTAAGCAACCCTGCTGTCACATACGCCCCATTAGTCACACGCCACACCTTTGCATGGCGGCTGTGCAGCATCAAATCGTGTAATATGGGATGTCAGTTGAGTGCAAACAACACAGTCACATTTTACCAGTCACACCAGTTTGAGCGCTGCTTTATCTGCTCACTGCTCCCAGCCCTGGTGTCAGCAAGGTTGAATTAAGAACAATTTCATTCTCTAATTGTACAAACTACTTGCAGTTTAAAAGGACATTTTACCTGAACTGTACCTCATGCTGCTGTTGTTTTTTTTTTTTTTTTGGGTGTGTTTGTGAGATTTCTGCCTTGTCCCCAAAACAACAGAGGTGGAAAAATAAAAAAATAAAAAATACAGCAGTCCTTACAAAAATTGTTGATGGAGAGATTTTTTGGATTATCCCACTAATGAGGACATTTTCAGGAGAAAACTGCTCTAGATGAATTATTAAAGATCCCCGCCAGCGAAAATCAAGTTTTTAGTTTTATTTTTTACCTTGTTAACATGTCCATATGGTGTTTTTTTAAAATGCTGGAAGACACTCCAAGAGTGAAACATGCAGTCAGCACCATGGCTGAGTGGACTAATGAAAAACACAGATTCAGACTTCAGAGGCTGTTAAACCTGCAGAGCCGATCCTGGGGGTGCAGGGTGGGACTTTCTGTATCTTCATTGTTTTACAGAATTGGTTTCTGATTCAAACCTGTGCAGCTGAATTATTCCAACATTAAAACTTTCCATGATGTGATCTTGAACAGTTTTACAGTGTTTGAGCAGAGTCAAGAGGTGAGCTGGTGTGCTAGAGCTGCCGTGAGTGGGAAGGAGGAAGGTAGACAGAGAGGCAGGGGCTTCATAGATCTGTGCAATACAGAGATGGCAACGGTACAGAGTCACAGCTCGGCCTTTTCTTTCTAACTTTGATACACGGAGGTGTTTGGGAGTTTCTGGGAGTTAAATCATCGGCCGGAATGGAGTTTTGTAGAGTTTGTTCTGTTTGGTGGCGGAAAGAGTTCAACACAGCACCCAGCATTAACAAACAAACACAGCATGAGCAACAGAACAAAACCTCTTCAGCACTGACAAAGAAATGACTAATTCACAAAGTGACAACACGTGCAGTAAACAGAGATGTGCAGCAAATACAAAAAAACAGTCAAACAGCGGTACACAAGATCAGAGCTCAGCTTTCGGGGAGGTCTGTGACTAATGTTGCTAATTTGTAAATCAGTGTTTAAAATAAAACAAACAATTTTCTAATATCTCAGGCAAGTTGATGTATGCGTCCTAGAAATGTTCTTCTCGTGTTTTGTGCAGTTTGCAGTGTTCCTCCATGTGTTTGTATGTTCTGCAGTCATGGTGCATGTTAGGCTGTAAAAATGGTGCTAATATAAAAACTGATTTAAAAGAAGAGAGAATGAATAAAACCTTCCAACAGATTAATAACGACCGAATTCAAAGTTAAACCATACAATCATGAAATCCGACTTAATGAGTTCAGCCGTGCTGGTCCAGAACCAGGGCCTCTGGGTTTCCTTTATTTTCCTGTAGATATTTCATTAAATGAATGCTTCAGATTTTTGGGAAATATGCTTTTTCTCTTTCTTGCAGAGACCTGTCAGCGAGTAGCCCGTTAGTTTAGCTTAGCACAAAGACTGATGGGAGAAATGAAAAGCCTTGCTTGGGCCAAAAGTAATAAGATTCTTCTGATAAAGCCGCACTATGCAGCATCTTGTTGAAGGTTACTGTTATGGAGCCAGCGGAAGTGATGGGAGTGCTATTATAAAAAAAAACAATTTAAAAAACGTAGACTTTTTGAGATTAAAGAAAAAAGTAACAGATTTGAAATATGAAATACCCCCAATCTCTCTTTTCTGAGATTATAAAGTCAAAAAGTTGTTAGAATTTCATTTAATCAAATCTTCACTTTGCAGGATTGAACCACGGTGGGTCGACCCGTAGCGCACTGGTTCGGCAGGTTTGGGTCGCTGAATAAAAACTATTATGGGTCGCGGCAGGTCATGAGGGAAAAGCGACAAAGCAGCATTCTGACTAAATCATAAATAATTTACAGAGACATTGTGGCCAATAGGTTCAGTTGTGACTTCTGGTTCACACACATCAGAGGGAGCAGATCCTCTCACGCCTGTCAATAACGTGCACCAACACATCTACTGTATGTCTGTCACACCTATAGGCTGTCATTTAAAAGCAACAAGTAGCAACGTGCAGCGATGGAAGATGATGATAAAGGCTGCCAGCAGGACTCCTATGATGTCCTTTTAATATTTCTATGATCATTCAGTGACTGTGCTGCTGAAAATACACCCCAGACCACGCTACCTCTAGAACGAGGTATTTTACAACCGTGTTCTCAGAGAATACTCACATTCATTTTTAATTAACGAGAAAAAGAAATCAGGGGGAAAAAAACCAGTCAAGGTGCCTTTTAAAATTGCTTAAATATTTTGTCTGAACACGGCTGATGAGGTTTTCAGTTTACTATCATATAAGCAGTTAAGAGGACAAGTGTGTAATTCTCAGATTTCAGAAGCCAGGAAAAGCAGATTTTTTCCCCCCATTTTTCCAGTATTTCCTTTATACTCATTTAACTCTCAGCATATTTCCCAAAATGTTGGATTCATTTTTTAAAAATACAGGATTTTGTGCTCTGTGGGTACAAACTAAACTCTTCCTCAGAAGCTCACATCCTCTCCATAAACTCTCTGAACCGCTGCCATCAGGCGAACGTTTCCAGAACGCTGAAGGAAGAACCTCCAGACTGATCAACAGCTTCACTCCACGACCTGTCAGAACGCTGAACTGATCCTGACGTGCACACAATTCTTTATTTAGTTGCTTTTAGTCAATGGATCATGAAGAAACTATGTACAGCAAAATAACAATAAACTGTGATGTGATTTCAGGTCATGTGATTTTTGATTTTATTTGATAGACATAAATCAAAAACTGCAAATCCGCAAGGCCAGACAATGCAGAAGGTAAAGCGGGAGGAAGGAAAAAATTTGTTTATTTATTTTTTTGGTAAACTTGCTGACATAAACGTTTAAGAAAGCAGAGTTTGGCGAGCTCCAGTGTATGTGAGCGGAGGCCGAGCAGAAGTGTCCTCTCTAAGTGTGAGATCAACAATCGGAGTGGCTCGAGGAGAGGAGAAGTGAGCCACGTGACGATAAAACCGAACAGCTTATCCTATTATTATGTTGTCAAATGTACAAACACGATGAGGAGGAACAAACGACTGGAAGAGACACATTCAAACGTCTAGATCTGCTGGTTGCACTTATGACACTAAAAAAACCTGTCGAGGAGGACGAAAGAAAAAAATAAAACTGGAAGTCGAGAGTAAAATCTTTAGCTGCACACCTTGGCAAACCTATTCCAAACTCTTTGGCATGTACAATCAGCAAAATTTACAGTTTATGATTTCACTCACCTTTTTCTCATCAATATAAAAATTGAAATAGAAAAACCAAAAAGTATCAAATTTCACGTCTCCTACAGTTAGTTATCTTACAATAAAATGTTAACATCAAACGCTTTATGCCAAAAAGGCGATATATCAATGCTACAACAATCTAAGCCTTTATTTACACAGCAACGTGTCATTTCTGTACAGGACATACATTGTTTATTACAGCACACATTCATGGCTCATACATCCTAATAACACACAGGTTCCAAAGCAGAAAAATAAGTTTTTAGGTACCACATGTGGGGCCGACTGGGGTTGGGTTTTGTTGTCTCTGCCCGGTTCCCTCGGCTTCCTCACATAAAGTCATTGAGTTCTGCCTCCAAGGCGGCCAGCATCTCGCCGGCCTCCGAGCTGCTGCCCTCCTCTTCCTCGTTGGAGTCCTTCCCTTCCTGCTTCTCCTCCACGTCGTCGGCGTCTTCCTCCTCCTTGGCTTCGTCGTGCTTACGTTTGTGGCCCCTGAAGAAACGACAGACGATTTAGAAACGGAGCTGTGAACCTTTAGTAGCTGAGAATCCTCCGCTTATAGGATCAGGAAAGGGATGGTCTTTAAAAAATGAAAACCAAACATTGCATCTGCTTGGTAAATTAGTCGCAAAATCATAGGCTGGACTCATCACTTGCTCCGTCAGTGAAAGGAAAATGTTGACAATTTTATGTCTGTTACTATTTGGATTCTGTTATCTTCGGACAGAGTAGGTGAGCAGCTTCCCCACTGTTTTCAATCTTTGTGCTAAGCTAAGCTAAGCTAAGCTAACCCTCTGGGGGATGCTGCTAATCTCTTAACATGCATCCTCCTTTTTACCAAAAAAAAAAAAAAGAGAGAATGCATGGTACAGCAATAGTAGCTGCAAATAATACTAATTATTATTATTATTATTATTATTATATTTGTCTACATTATATCTGTAAATCTTTTATTTATTTTTGAAAAATCCTTTAAATTTGAATGTATTATTCTTTTTCTTTTGACATTCTAATAAACCACGTAAAGCCCTTTGAACTGTCAATGTGTATGAAACGCGCAACAAAAAGCAACTTGAAAGCGGTTTCGATCTTGTGATGCAACTCTTGGCAAGAAAAGAGATTAAACATGTCAAATTCTTTAAAAGAGCACAAGAGAGAAGAATTGTCTGCTTTTAACTTCTTCTTTGCTTCCTGCTTCAGTGTGTTTAATGACTGAACCGATGAATAAACGCTGTGAAATGACAACTTTTTGTTTTGCTCATTGCGGTTTGGGAACATTTTGGACAAACAGCGAGTTGCACCGATCTATTTTTAGTTTGCTAAAGCTGCTGATTCAGTGAACTTTCTTTATCTTCTTCTGTTTGGAATTAACAGAACACTCAAAAGGCCACGATGTGGATTTTAATTAATGCCAAACATACTGTGAAAACTCAGAGAAATGTGCTTGTGATGATTTATGGAGAAGAGAAGCTTGTTTGGGAAACTTCAGGAGACTCACACTGCTTGTATTAATGGTGGAAATGGCGAGTGCTGCTTTACCAAGATATGAAAATAAGGCTGAAAAACACTAAATTCTCCTTCAAGACATTCATGAACCCTTCCCGACCTCACTGGAAGAACGCAACTACTGCTGCCTGCTTTCAATTTTCATACGAAGACGACTCGGTAGATGTTCTGGAAATCTTTGTTTTTCACACCAATTTCGGAACCAATTTCAACCAATTTCTGAATGCACGTTAGACAAGAAAAATAAATCTCTATTATCGCCGTGCAGGAGTTTGTAAAGGTGTCATCACACACACACATTTTCCGAACGGTAAATATTTGAGTGGATGTTGTGTTAGTAGCGAAAATTGAGCTCTTGGGAGGAAGTCAGCAAATCGAAGTTTAATAATGGATGCACGAAATCAATAAAAAGACCTGTTGTTTCACTGAGTACAAACAGAATACAGTATACGGCCCGTATACGTTTGACAAACCAAACACATAAAAAGAACAGAAATAATTTGCTGCACTGTGTTCAGCACAGCATGCCCTGAGAGAATTACTGAGTGCAATTAAGAAGAGCTGCTTCTGGATCCAGTGTGCAGCCGAACTCCCCTCCAAGCTCAAAACTCTCACCGAGGACTGAGCGGAGCTGCGAGGAGACGTAAAGGCCCTCCAACGGTAAAGAACAAAGCAATGCTGTGGTGATGGAGGGGGTTCAGAACAATCAGGAAAGCAGGGAGATGGAGAAGAATGGAAGCGAGGTAAAGACTGGTTGGAAGAGCAAAGAGGAAGGCGTCAGACGAAAGAAGTGGAAACGTTCAGAACGTTTCTTTAAATGAGCCCCAAGTTGCGCTGAAGACTCCAAACCACTCTGGAGATGGTCACATGATGCTAAAGTAAAAGTTCAGTGTTTCCAGTAACCACCCAGATACAGAACAAGCATAAACCTCCAACTAAGTACGACTCAAACCGGCTAAACGTGGCTTGGATGTAAAGTTTGTTGGGCTGAATATTTGAGACACATTCACACCAGCACTGCTGTGACACCAAACAAGGTCTTTCTTTTAGGAATATGAATATGTATTTCTACAAAACCTTTAAATGAACCAAAAAGCTGTCAAAAGTTCTCACATGTTAAAGGAATAATTCAACATGTAGGTAATGCTGCTTTCTTTGTGAGTGAAATGATAAAATTAATCAGTTTCATGTCTGTGTGTTGGCTATGGAGTATAGTTAGCTTAGCTTAGCATAAAAATGGAATGGCGGGAGAGGCAGCCTCGCCTTTAAGATAAGATAAGATAAGATAAGATATGCCTTTAGTCCCTGTACAAAGAAAGAAAATATTCGTCGGAAATCTGCTAAAAATATTTTGCTTGTTTTCAGGAAGAATTGTCCAAAATTACTTTTTCAATCAAAAACCAGCTCACCAAAGCATCTGAGCAAACATCTGGTTCTAGGATTTAGTTCTTTAATACTGAATATGAGCTATGAACACATTCCTGCCAGGAACAAAAGGCGACTGATGCACAGTTTTTAATGGTCACTGAAGCATATATGAACTATACCAGAGACACAAACAAGGTGTGGACGGCACAAGGCTCGCCTGTTGCTGCTAACAAGGCACTCAAGTGAATACTGATTACACTCAAACAGACAAGGAAAAAAAGAAAAGCGCACATTCCTCAGTGGCTAAAGAATTCTTTGATACGCCTGTAAACATGCCATCCCTCTTTCCACTCCACTCCAGCTTCTCCATGACATCCTCTGCAGAGTGGCTTATTAGCATGATGCTAATGAGGTGTGTAGGGGTTTTGTATGGTTATTGAAGAGGGTCTGACACCGGCTGTGTCGAGAGGGCCCGTCTCATTAGACCACACTGCTGTAAGACAGCCTCGCTAACCTCCCACAACAGCAGGGCTCTGGCTGTGTGTTCATTAAAGGTCAGATGCCGGCTAATATTAGAGGAGAGGCTGGGTGACATGACAGTTACAGTGGACCCATGCAGACGGAGCGCTGTGTGCATGAGAGGACGGGAGAAGCTTGTGTTCCAGCCCAACAGCTCCGGTCCTGGAAGTCTAATTTTCAGACCCATAAGTTCAAGTCTCAGTGGTCAGAGGCTAATGTGAACTGAAGTATAATGATGAGGGTTAAAATAAGCCATTAATTAACATTTTTTTTGACAACAAAGTGAGAATAAGTGATACTGTTCCTGCTGGCTGAGCTGGTTGGTGACACCGGATGAGTCACTACAGCTGAGTGTGTGTATATGCACACATGAAGAGGCTTCTTCACACTCACACCCCACCATCCGTCTCCCATTTCCAAATATTACCAGTGAAGACAACGCGGGGGGTGTGGGGTGGATGAGTTCCCCCGTTGCTTTCTGCTTTGCATCATTACATCCAATCTAAATCCTCGGCTATTAATCCAGCCACCCACAGACACACACACTCGAGACACTTCCACCATGTTCACCCATGTCAGCTCCACAGTGGGCTTCAGGTAGGATCCACTTTCATTCAGGTTTTTTTCCAGTTTAAAATGTAATGCTGCAAAGAGACAGTCCTGCAGGTTGCTAGTTTATTTACATTTCAACTAACAGGCAACCAATAGATT